>NC_061512.1:35623254-35875697 GCF_022539505.1 Lolium rigidum
GCAAGGGAACACGGGAATACATCCTCGTCTCCGCGTGCTACTCGTTATCTCTAACCGAACTCCTTACTTGTGATTTAACTGCCTGTGAGAGCCTTCGTGCTTGAGTTAGTGGTATCCTCATATAGGTTGCTTCACCTAGTTTGCATTAGACTCACCTTTATATTCCGCAAAGCCTAATATTGCAAAGAAAGAATTAAAATCTGTAGAAACCTATTCACCCCCCTCTAGGTTTACCATCTCTATACTTTCAGATGTGCTGTTGCCACTAGGGATAAAACATCGATGCTTTGTCTAAGGATATTTGTGTTGATTACATTACGCACCATACTTAATGCAATTGTCTGTTGTTTACGACTTAATACCGGAAGGGGTTCGGATGATAACCCGAAGGTGGACTTTTTAGGCATAGATGCATGCTGGATAGCGGTCTATGTACTTTGTCGTAATGCCCTGATTAAATCTCATAGTACTCATCATGATATATGTATGTGCATTGTTATGCCTTCTTTATTTGTCAATTGCCCAATCGTAATTTGTTCACCCAACATCTCGTTTATCTTATGGGAGAGACACCACTAGTGAACTCGTGGACCCCGGTCCAATTCTTTACATCTGAAATACAATCTACTCGCAATTGTTCTTTACTCGTTCTTCGCAAACAATCATTATCTTCCACACAATACGTTTAATCCTTTGTTTACGAGCAAGTCGGTGAGATTGACAACCTCACCGTTACGTTGGGGCAAAGTATCGTGATTGCGTTGTGCAGGTTCCACGTTGGCGCCGGAATCCCTGGTGTTGCGCCGCACTACACTCCGCCACCAACAACCTTCAACGTGCTTTCTTGGCTCCTACTGGTTCGATAACCTTGGTTTCTTACTGAGGGAAACTTGCTGCTGTGCGCATCACACCTTCCTCTTGGGGTTCCCAACGGACGTGTCATCTACGCGCATCAGTCGCCGAGGTAGCCAGCACGGCGGCGCGCATCGAACTCCCACGTCCCGAATGAAATCCAGTTATAGGAGTTCAGCGCGTACGCCTGATCCTCCCGCAGATCCGACGGCAAGATCGCTCGGCGGCGGCGCACCTCGTCCCGCCGCTCTCGGCCCTCGCGCGGCACGGGGGGGGGGACCGACACGCGCCTCGAGTTGAGGTACTAGCCCCCTCCCGGCAAGTTCGCGTCCGGCCATGGTACCGGCCGGTTTTCCTCCGATAGCTACCGCGCGAGGTCGACGCGGACGTACCGGCTGACCCGTGCCTTCTTGCCGGACCGCGAGCCGCTAGCCTCGTGGTCGTTCTTGGTCTTGCGGAACGGCCAGCATTTCTTTCCCATGGCGTCGGTGGGGTGGATAGTGTGGGATCTGCAATGGTTTGGTCGGGGAAATGGGCGCCGGCAGCGTCCCTTTAAGAGGCTCGGACGCCATCTCGCCTTCAATGGCCTGCCACTGCAACGCCGCCTAGCTGCGCACGCTCGCGAAAGCCGAGACACGCCATTAACGCGGCCCTGCAAAGGCTGCAGCGCGCCGCCCGCAAGTAATGCCGCGAAAGACGAAGCAGTTGTGCCCCTGCCAGGCGGGCCCCGAGGACCGAGCAGACACTTTGCGCGTCCGCGTAGCGTCCGCAGAGACGCAAACCTGGCACATATTTGGGACAGTTTTGCGTCTCCGGGACGGCCCGGTCACTTTGCGTCGCACCGTTGGAGGTTGTGCCAGACGCATTTTCGGTCACGGCGGACACAAACAATCGCTCAACATCCGTTTACGTCGCTTCGCTAGAGATGCCCTTAGTGTATCTCTGTATAAAATTTTGAAAGAGCTAATAACATCGACGGTACCTCAACTTGTGGAGGACATCCCTTAACATGCAAATGGAGCATCTCCAAGAGCCTTACCCAAATTTGGTTTGCGACTTTCGCCGTATTTTTTTTAAAGGACTTCTCCGCATTTGTTCATTTGGGGAGGGCAAAGGAGTCGGTTTTATCTACCAAATACGTCCAATGTTGTCCAATCAATAATAAATCAGACCTACATATCATAGACTCTAATTGTTTAGACTAGTCACAATGCATAGTATCATATAGAAGTATCATCCGTATGATACTACTACATTTTACTATCTCCACAATGCATGGTATCATATACTAGTATCATACTTTTCTTATATTAATTGATTTGTAGAATTTTAATGCAAATATATGTACAAGATTTACTTGACATTCAATTTTTCTAGTAGTATGTGTTATGATACGGTATCCATCTATGATACTAGTATCTCCTCTCTCATCCTTAATTACACTATCACATCAGTATTTTGCATGTATGAAATGCATAATACTATCTATGATATTCACATTGTGGGTAGTCTTATTCTCTCTCGGTATATCACAAGTATACATGGGCATGGGTAGTCCAGCCCAGTTGGCCCGACCCAGCCTAGCCCAGAAATCTAGTGCTTGCCTGGCCCGACAGTGAAGAGGCCCGACGGGCTTTTCCAGTGATGGCCTAGGTTAGGCCACAGTAAGACCTGGGCGTAAGTTTTCTGTTGTGGGCTTTCTCTGCCCGTCCCAACCTGAGTTTTCTGCTAGCTATAAACACAGGAATTTTAGACAAAATTTGAATGAAGAATAAAGAGTTAGCCAATTTGTACATGATGCATGAAAGTACAACATTACCAGCTAAATAAAATATTACTTGTGTTCCATAATATAGCACATTTTGTCAAACTAATTTAGTTTGCCAAAACGTACGACCTACCAATTTCTCCATCCCCTGCCCCTAGCTACCTCTTTCTCTCTGGCGGCCGGAGTCCCACCAAGATCAACGTCGCGTTACACCCACACAGATCAACGACGGGACAAGGCGTCAGCTATGAGTCTACGACAGATCCACGCCACGGTGTCCAGCTTATCCAAATTAGTTGCATCTAGAACTATAACCACCGTGTCCAGCTTATCCAAATTAGCATGTCAAAGGGACCAAGAACCAGAAGTTCAGATGTCTAAACTCTACGCCACGGTGTGCTGAGATGAAAGCTTTGACCGGGTTAAATTTCCCTGGAGTGGTTATTTTGTGTTGAATTTTCTGAGAAGGTCCAGAATTGCCATTTTCACTCTTCTCTAGTGGCAGAAAAAGAGAAAAAAAGTACAATAACGTGCATACAACCTCTGAGAGAAGTGGATTTTACGGTGCTATCAGAACTGCAAAATGACCTAAATACCTGCATCTCCACGACTAACATCTGATAGCTAAAAGTGGCAGCAAACTGTGTCTACAAAATTAACGTGCTGATGGATGCCGCTGTCTAACAAACATTTAACAGGTAAATGCTATTCAGCGAAATACAGCAGCATACTACTCTATACATGACACGCACAGCAAGTAAGCAAACAAACAAGAAGAGAAAGTACGAGACAGAGCAAACTGGGAAAGCAAAAAAAAGAAAAAACATCCTTCCTTCATCTTGGCAGCACAAGTTTGGCCGGTTCAGGCCCCAGATCGATCATAAAACATTGGGTAGCCCAAGCAGCGGACTGAGTCAAGAAATGAAACAAATCATTTTGGAGAAGAAGTCCGCATACTACTAGCAGACCTTGAAACAGATCAAAGACAAATTCACACGAACACAATTACGAATGCACAGCCCAAAAGTGCAAGCAGTTTCATTTCCAGAGTTGAAGTTCTCAAATATATGATACGCCAATATATATACTATAACGGATTTAGAGTCAAACTGTCAACAGAGTTCAAGGAGAGTCCAGCTTCCAACACTAGAGGATTATATAGAACATCGAAATTCTGAACTGTCGCGTGCAATAATTACAAAAGCTCCAACACGTTTCAATGGCTCCATTCAATCATTCTTCAAGCATCAACGCCACTCTGAGTCAGCAGATGCTTACTGCTGGAAGTTTGATCCGGTTCCAAAGCATCAGATGCAAGTAAGATGACTAAATGACAACAAAAATGATAATGCAAAAGGTAAGTAGTACTGAAAATGACGAATTGATAGTCACAGAATTTATTACCTCGAATTCACTCAACTCTTTGCATCATTCGACGGTTGACGAACCCAATCATGTGCGCATATCAAACTCCGCACCACCAAAGGAGGCAATGAGCTTCTAAAATCGTGAAGAACACAACCACCAGTACTAAAAGCTGATTCACAAGAAACTGTTGACATGTGGATGGCCAATATATCACGAGCCATGCGCGAAAGTATTGGAAACTCGTGTGTTTTATATTTCCACCAAGTGAGAATGTCAAAACCTGAATACTGCCATTCAACCTCTTGAGAAATATACTTCTCTAATTCAGTTCTGACATCTGCAGCAGCTGCAGCTTTCCTTTCCTTTTGGTATAAATACAGGTAGTGTTTAAAACTTGATTCACTACAACTAGGTTCTGTTTCTGAACCATCACCTTCGCTTCCAACTTGCTCATACAAGCACTTGTATTCCTTGAAAAGAGAGTGCAATGTCTGATTTACCTTCTCCAATACTTGTTCACCTCTAGTCTCACCATATGTCAATAAAACAGGTATCTTCAAACGTTCAGATTGCTTGGTCCTTCCATTAAGCAAGAGATCAAACATTAGTATAGATTGGTAAGATAAAATGAAGAAAAAGTGAAGAAATATTCAGATTGCCTGTACCTCGGATCAAGAATAGCAGCAACAAATATCAACATGTTCATCTCTTCAGGATCCCCCCAATACTTAATGTATTTCTCCTTCAACTTAATAGCAACAGGTTTGAAGGTATTATCATCACCATCACAGAAACGTGCCAACAGCTCGTTTATAGCGGCAACATTTTGAAACAACATGTGGGAATAAACATGCTTAGTCTCTGAAACTCCACATGTGATTCTGTATAAATGTTTCAGAAATTTGGTAAATTTACGAGCATGCTCCCAATCTGTGTGTTGTGGAACCCCATTGCTCTCCCCAAACTCTGTCTTGTAGGAAGGATCTTTAAGCAGAAAACTCTCAAAAGCCTCCTCAAACTTTTCCGCCGTATCTAACATAACATATGTTGAGTTCCATCTCGAACACACATCAAGACACAATAACTCACTGCTCTCCACCTGGCTGCCTTTGACACATTTGTTGAAAGCGCTCATTCTTGAAATGGAGCTTTTAACATATTTCACAGCATCACGGATGCGAGAGACAGAGGGAGAAATTGCCTCCAAGCAATCCTGAACCACAAGATTAACAATATGAGCCGAGCATCTCATGTGAAGATATCTACCTTGTGAAATGGTAGCACCCCGATTATTCAAAGCTGTCCTCATGTACTCTATATCATCTGAGCTTGCATCTTCCATGGTAATAGCTGTGACGTTCTTGATACCCCAGTCAAGCAGGCATGAATCAAGTGCTTTGGCCATATCTTCTCCCCTGTGGCTGTCTAGCAAACAGAAGTCAAGTGCCTTGTGGTGAAGTGTCCACTCGCTGTCAATGTAACGGGCTGTGAGACGCATGTACTTCTGAAGCCTTGAAGACGTCCACGTTCTGACGGAGAGGCTAACCCTTTGAGGAGATTCCTGAAACAAGTTCTTCAGCTTTGCTTTCTCATCTTCGTAAACGCGGAGAACATCTTTGCATACTGTTTTCCTGGGAGGGGCGCTGAACCGAGCGCAGATTTTGGACGTGAAGCGGCTAAAACCTGGGTGTCGCGAGAACACGAGCGGCTGCTCATCTTCAATAACCAAACGCGCAAAAGCCGTCCTAGCTTCTTGCGCATTGTACTTCCAAGGAACTATGGTGGGGCCATATGGGTCGTCGGGATCACGTCGAACGAAATATTGAGTTTGGTTGCTGGCAGACTCTGGTGTACACCATTTCGCATGAGACACCAGCGAGGTGCAGGAAAGCACATCGGAGCAGTACTTGCATATAGCCTTGTTGGGGTCATCTTCCATCCGCTTGTATTGCTCCCAGGTATGTGGGCTAGGACTAGGACTCATTCGATTCCTCTTGCGCTTGTTTGGCCCGACGGATTCGTCGCTGTGGAATGACGCGGCAGGAGGCGCTGTATTGCCAGATTCAGACATCTGAAATTTTTCCCGGATGGTACAGAAAACAAGAATTAGCATCGGGGCATACAGAAAGAAACAGGAATGGAAGATAGGGAAGGAGATTACATCGGAAGACCCTTGGTTCACTCTGCCGCCGCCGCCGCTCCTGCTGACTGAAATGGGCAGGTCAATCGGTGAAAGTAACTAGCCGGTGGCTCGGCTTGCCTGGGGGTTGCCGTCGCATCGGGAGATCGGGAGCCTGCGGAGGAGAGAAGATGAGTACGAGGACGAGCGCGACGGGGTGAAGTAGGCAACCGGCGAGTGCGAGGCTGAGGATGGGCGACGGCCGCCAATGAGGGGAGAACTAGGGTTTATTCGTTCATCCGTTTCCCCCAAAATTGGAGCATGTGTAGCAAACCATATGCTCCCAGTTTTTAAAATACATTTTAAACTTAAAATGACAATAATTTCTAAGCAAAAAATTGACGCATACGTCTTGACACTATGTGTTCTCATGAAGTAGTTTTCGGAAAACCGGCATTTTTTTGTAATCGTAGGTGTACAAAATCCAATTTCATGAGATATTTCTTTATCTTTTTCACAAATGAAACAAAAAATGCCAATTTTTCGCGAAACTTAGGGTGCATTATATAATGTCGACATATATGCGCCAAATTTTTGTTCATAACTTTTTTTTGGCACTTTGAAATGTTTTCTCGGATACAAGACTCAAGTTCAAAATTGGTCTTCCGTTATATCCCGGCCTTCAACAACATCTCAAGCAGATCTCATAATTTTTAACATGTAAAAACAAGAGTAGAGGGCACCGAAAATTTAGATACAAGCTCACACAGACCAGCTCCCTTATTTATGAACTGAAATACTCGAAATCTAATTTCACGGGAGAATCCAACCATCGAGTTCATCGCAAGATCAAGTTCATTAGTACATTTCAACTCGATTTACGACATACATTACAAAATCAATACGATTATACCTAAATCTACGCGGCAACTAACCTATTTACCAAAAATCGGCCCCGAGATACCTCACCGGGGCATGTGGGCGCGGTGGCTGACTTGACACGACGAGAGCGGCCTCCCGCTGCAGCTCCTCGTATGAGCGGATCTGGTATAGACCCAACACGCGTCTTCCTCCTCGCGCTGCTTCACTTTTGTCGTCTCTTGCGTCGAGATGCATCGGAGATCCTCGAGGGTCGCCGCCTCGGCTTCGTCCTTGTCAACAAAGTTCGCATCGTCAAAGACCTTCACCGGGGGCACCTACTCCTCTTCGACCACCCAATCACTAATGGCGTAGTTATGCTCCTAGATTTTCTCGATCCTTCCGTAGTATCTATTCTTTACGTCAGCTATATAGGATTCCATCGTTACCACTGAGTTCTTATAATCCCTATTTTTATCTTTTTCCTCTGTGTAGAATGTGTAGCCGTTGATATCGTACACTTGGTAAGTCATGAGGTTGCGCGTTGGGCCTTATGACAAGGCCAATAATAATTCGTCCTCACAGGTCATTGGCGGGGGATTAGCACCAATCCTACCTTTGAACCAGCGCGTGAAAGAGGAGTTGTGCTCTCTGAATATTTTTGCTTCCGTCATCGGCTTGCCACTGTTCCCGATTATGATTTTGTGCTATGTTAATCAAGGATGGACCAAGTCAATGTGTTGTAGCACTACTAAGATGGTCCTGTCAAAGTCGGCAGTCCGACCAAACAAGTCCATGTGCATTTCCCTCCTTCTATTTTTGTGGGCTACTCCCTAGAACTTGCAAATGTGCCTGTTTTCGGGCAAACTAGTCTAGATCATTAATGCAGAAAGAGATGCACTCTTCGGTGAGCTAGCCCTACACGATGTTTTCAAACGAATGTGACATGATACGAACGTATCATTTATTGACCCCATTCATTTCATTCATTTGAACGACATCATGTTTTGCAGGAATGCCGGCCCGAGATTAGTGATATCATCCACGATATGGACCAGCAGATGGACCATAACGTCAAAGAATGCAGGAGGGAAGTACATCTAAAACTCGGATAGGATCACGACGATCTCTTCCTGCAGCCTTCCGAGTTTCTTCACGCTGATCGACTTCCGATTGATGACGTCGAAAAATTTAGATATACCAGTCAGCGCTGCACGGACGTGCTCATATTTGCGACAGTCATGAGACTCCATCCTGCTAAAGTTTTGTTTCTTCGGGTCCAGATGCCTACTTATCAGCCACGAGTAACCGAAGAGCAATTTGACTCCTAGAAAGCACTTGCTAAATTGATCAAGCTCAGCCAGATTTTTCGGGGAGGCTGTAAGGGAGCTGATGGAGCAGATTTTTCCCTCTCTCTCCCCTATATATCCTATAGGGGGTGGTTTTGGGTACCTGGACCTACTCTTAGATGACATAAAGCTTCGGCTCTGATATTTTCGACAGTTAATGAAGCTACATTAATCCCGATCAAAATTTCCCCGGACCTCCCAATTGGGGGTCAACAATACCACTGAAAATCTTGACCCGGATAAGAGCATCTCCAGCCGCGTCCCTCAAAGAGATTTGGGGCGCGCCGGACAAAACAACGTTCCCAGCCGTGTACCCCAAAGCCATGTTTTGTCCGTCGCGCCCCGATACTATGTCCGGCTCCCCGAGCCTGTCCCCTCCCTACAGGGGACACTCCGGGCACGCCGGACACAACAAAAAGCGAGGCGGGCTCCCACCTGTCGGCGACTATTTCCATAACCGTTAGTTCGCGTCTTTTATTTCTCGTCGCGCCTTCCCTCTCGCGCCTCCCACGCCTCCGCTGCCGCTGGATTTGCCGGGCGTTTCAACGACTGATCTCTTCTGAGAGTCGGTACCGTCGTCGCGGCTGGCACTCTCGCCGGCCGTTTCGCCGCCGCCGCTTCGCCAGCGAGTCCCAGAACGCGGCGTCAAATCCGCCCCACCTCCGCGCACACAAGGTATTCGACGACTTGCCAGGTAGGCGTGATTGTACGTTGTTCGTTGCCTCATTGCCGTAGCGCAATTTTAACCATTGATTTTGCTTCAGACATGGATAGCGACGACGAGATGATTGTCCGACTGCTGGAGGACGAGCAAGCCATCGACGGCAACATCCAGGAGCATTTGCTGATCATCACGTCCCTCTAGGACATGATTGACGTTGAGGCGGAAAAGCTGAAGAGGCCGCGCCACGGAGGATCAAAGCCGGGGAGAAAGAAGTCGAAGCCCCGACAGAGGATGGAGGGGCATACCATGCTGCACAACGACTACTTCGCAGATGAGGCAACACATGCCGACAATTTTCGGCGCCGGTATAGGATGAGCAAGGCTTTGTTCATGAATATGCTCCACGATGTTCGAGAGTTTGACCCCTACTTCAAGCTCAAGCACGACGTTGTAGGCGTTGCCGGGTTCTCGTCGATTCAGAAGTGCACCGCCGCCATGAGAAAGCTTGCATACGGAGCACCTACTGATACACAGGATGACTAACTCCACATGAGTGAGTCTACTGCCATTGAGTGCATGTACAAGTTTTGTCGAGCTGTGGTGGGAAAGTTTGGCAAATACTACTAGAGATGGCCAACTGCGGAAGAGACTACAAGGATCATGGCACAAAATGTTGCCAGAGGATTCCCTAGAATGCTTGGAAACATCGATTGCATGCACCGGTCATGGAAGAACTGCCCGTTTGCCTGAGAAGGTATATACAAAGGGCGTCATGGATATTGCAGTGTGGTGCTTGAAGCTGTGGCAGATTATGGCCTGTGGATTTGGTATTCTTTTTTTGGCATGACGGGATCACACAATGACATCAACGTGCTGCAGCAGTCTCCGGGTTCAGCAGACTAGTGGAAGGGCATGCTCCACCATGCAACTATGATTCCAATGGCCACCAATATACCAAAGGCTATTACATAACCGATAGTATATATCCAAAATGGGCCACTTTTGCCAAAACAATCTCGGCTCCATCATGTTAGAAGAATTGTCACTTTGCTGCACGACAGGAGGCTTGCAGGAAGTATGTCGAGCGGGCATTTGGTGTGCTTCAAGCTCAATTTGCAATTGTCCGGTACCCTGCTCTAAGCTGTTCTCACGATCCAATGTGGGAGGTGATGCATTCTTATGTGATCATGCACAACATGATCATCGAGGATGACCGCAATAATCATGCTAGGACACACGTTGGTCCCTATGAGTGTCAGGGCCCTCTTACGGAGGTTGATCATGAGTTGCCTGCAGATTTTGCTGATTTCCTCGCCATGCACGCAGAGATCCGTGACAGCAATGTTCACGATCAACTTCAAGCTGATCTCGTTGAGCATATGTGGAGGATCAAAGGATTATCGGCAAATGCCGCAACACCTTGATCTAACCCTATTTATTATATTTGTTTAGTTGTTTTATTGTTTGTTGTATTTTAATTTGAAAACAATCTCGGCAAACATATTTATTTGTATGCTATATTTAATAAATGGTTGTGTTTTCGAAAACCCTATAAAAAAGTTTGGTGGCGGCGTTTGGGGGACGCGACTGGGGAGCGACGCCCACCAAACGCGGCACAAAAAAATACGTCCCCCAAACGCTCGATCCGGCGCCGTTTGGGGACGCGGCTGGAGATGCTCTAAGTGGTTCAGAAAGGGAGCTGAAAAGTTCTCTCTGCTTTTCTAAGATGGCAAAAAAATCAAGCTTGTGCTCTCTAATAGTTTCGTGCACAAAAATGTGTTTTGCAGGACCCTAGCGCATTGAGTTCGGCTTTGTGAGTATTCTCCATCCTTGCTTACCTAGCATGGCTAGGTTAAACAGATGCATTTCTCTGAAACCCATGCTACCTGCCTTTTTGGTTGTGTTATTTCTTCCCATTTTCCCCAACGCATTCTCTGTTTGTCTACATCTCGTACCCACCCGTACTTTTCCATTGAAGTTGTCGTCTCTTGCAAGTGTTTTTTTTTTGGAAAGACTGAAGCGACTCATGGAATAAGTGGGGATCGCTTGCATAACAGCCTTCATCAGAACTTCACGTCCAGCTGAACTCAACATTCTTTCAGACAAGCCATCTGCTAAATTATGTATCCTTGTTGTCCACGTCGTTTACCTGAAAATTTAAGGCCACACATGGTCACAATCGCTGATGATGCCCATGACAGCTTGTTGACTCTGGCTTTTGCTTTGGTCAAGGCGAGAACAAAGATAAGTGGCAACGGTTCACTCATCCAGGATGAGTCATCCTGAAATGTGCTACATGCATCATATCGAGCTGCTGCACCAGTATTCGCAAAAAAAACTGCTGCGTTAGACCCACACAGACAAACGCTAGGACAAGGAAACATTTAACCGGTAATGCTATTCAGCGAAATAAAGCACCATACTAATCTATACTTGACACTCAGAGCAAGTAAGCAAACAAACAAGAAAAGAAAGCATGACACTGAGCAAATTGGGAAAGCAAAAAGAAAAAAAATCTTTCCTTCATCTTCAGCAGCACACGTTCAAGCCAGTTCACGACCCAATCGATCATAAAACATTGGCTAGCCCAAGCAGCACTAGCACACATTAAAACAGATCAAGACAAAATAAATGATGCAGAAGTGCAAACAGTTTCATTTCCAAAGTTGAAGTTCTAAAATATATGATGCCCCAATATATGTATAACAGATTTAGAGTCAAACTTTCAACTAAGTTCAAGAAAAGTCCAGCTCCAACGCTACAGGATTATATAGCACATCCAAATTCTGAACTATCGTGTGCCATAATTACAAAAGTTCCAACACATATTCATGGCGCCATTCGATCATTCTTGAAGCATCAGTGCCACTCTGAGTCAGCAGATGGTTGTTGTTGGAAATTGGAAGTTGGAACTGGTTCCAAAACATCAGTTGCATTGTAGTACGATGCCTAAATGACAACAAAAATGATAATGCAAAAGGTAAGTAACGGTGAAAAAGACGCATTGAATATTTACACAGAATTTTATTACCTTGAATTCACTCAACTCTTCGCGCCATTCGACGGTTGACGAACGCAATCTTGTGCACATATCAAACTTTGCACCACCAAAGGAGGCAACGAGCTTCTAAAATCGTCAAGAACACAACCGCCCGTACTAAAAGCTGATTCACAAGAAACTGTTGGCATGTGGATGGCCAATATATCACGAGCCATGCGCGAAAGTATTGGAAACTGGTGTATTCTATATTTCCACCAAAGGAGAATGTCAAAACCATCATCGTCACATTCAACCTCTTCAGAAATATACCTCTCTAATTCAGTTCTGCCATCAGCAGCAGCTGCAGCAGCTGCAGCTTTTCTTTCCTTTTCTTGCCATAAAGAAAAGAAGTAATTAACCTTTGATCTGCTACTACAACTAGGTTGTGTTTCTGAGCCATCACCTTGGCTTCCAACTTGCTCATACATACACTTGTATTCTTCAAAAGAGAGTGCAATGTCTGATTTGCCTTCTTCAATACTTGTTCACCTCTAGTCTCACCATATGTCAATAAAACAGGTATCTTCAAATGTTCAGATTGCTTGTTCCTTCCATTGAGCAAGAGAACAAACATTAGTATGGATTGGTAGATAAAATGAAGAAAAAAGTGGAACAAATATTCAGATTGCTTGTACCTCGGATCAAGAATAGCAGCAACAAATATCAACATGTTCATCTCTTCAGGATCCCCCCAATACTTAATGTATTTCTCCTTCAACTTAATAGCAACAGGTTTGAAGGTATTATCATCGCCGTCACAGAAACGTATCAACCGCTGGTTTATACCAGCAACATGTCGAAACAACATGTGGGAATTAACATCCTTAGTTTCTGAAACTCTACATGTGAGTCTGTACAAATGTTTCAGAAATTTGGTAAATTTACGAGCATGCTTCCAATCTGTGTGTTGTGGAACCCCATTACCCTCCCCCAGCTCTGTCTTGTAGTCAGGATCTTTAAGTAGAAAACTCTCAAATGCCTCCTCAAACCTTTCAGCCCTATCTAACATAACATATGTTGAGTTCCATCTGGTACACACATCAAGACACAACAACTCAGTGCTATCTACCTTGCTGTATTGCACACATTTGTTGAAAGTACTCATTCTTGAAGTGGAGCTTTTAACATATTTCACAGCATCACGGATACGAGAGACAGAAGGTGAAATTGCCTCCAAGCAATCTTGAACCACGAGATTAACAATATGAGCCGAGCATCTCATGTGAAGATATCTACCTTGTAAAATGCTCGCACCCCGATTTTTCAAAGCTGTCCTAATGTACTCTATAGCCATATCATTTGAGCTTGCATCTTCCATAGTAATAGCAGTGACGTTCTCAATACCCCAGTCAAGCAAGCATGAATCGAGTGCTTTGGCCATGTCTTCCCCCTTGTGGCTGTCTAGTAAACAGAAGTTGAGTATTTTGTGGTTAAGTTTCCACTTGCTGTCAATGTAATGGGCTGTGAGATGCATGTACTTCTGAAGCCTTGAAGATGTCCACATTCTGACGGAGAGGCTAACCCTTTGATGAGATTCCTGAAAGAAGCTCTTTACCTTTGCTTTCTCATCTTCATAAATGCGAAGAACATCTTTGCATACTGTTTTCCTGGGAGGAGCGCTAAACCGAGTGCAAATCTTGGATGTGAAGCTGCTAAAACCTCGGCGTTGTGAAAACACAAGTGGATGCTCATCTTCAATAATCAGACGGGCAAAAGCTGTCCTAGCTTCTCGAGCATTGTATTTCCAACGAAATAGGGTGGTGCGAGATGGGTCATCAGGATCAGGTCGAACAAAACATTGAGTTTCGTTGCTGTCAGAATTCTGCGTACACCATTTTGCATGAGAGACCAGCGAGGAGGCGCCGTTCTTTTTTAAATGGCAGGAAAGCACATCAGAGCAGTAGTTGCATATAGCCTTGTTGGGGTCATCTTTCATCCGTTTGTACTGCTCCCAGATATCTGAGCTGGGACTCATCTGTTTCCTCTTAAGCTTGTTTGGTCCGACGGATTCGTCACTGTGCAATGGCGCAGCAGGAGGCGGCGTAGTACCAGATTCAGACATCTGAAATTTTACCCAGATAGTAGAAAACACGATTAGCATCAGGGCATACAGAAAGAATGAGCAACGGAAGATAGGGAAGGAGATTACATCGAAGATCCAGTGTTCACTCCACCGCCGCTCCTGCTGACCAAAATGGGCAGGTCAATAGGTGAAAGTAACTAGCTGGTGGCTCTGCTGCTCCGCTTGCCTTGGGGTTGTCCTCGCATCGGGAGATCAGGGCCTGCAGGCGGACAGAAGATGAGTAAGAGGACCAGAGGGGCGGGGAGTAGGAACCAGGAGGGCGAGGCTGAGTGGATGGGCGATGGCCGCCAATCATAGTTCAAAAAACGGACAGTTGAGACTGTCGGTTCAGGTTTTCACCGGTTGGACCGCTGGTGCATTGGTTCACTATCAGGTTTTTTATAAGATACTAAAGAATATATTTTTTATACTATACAAAAATATTTCAGACTTGGCAATTTGGTATAGCAATTCACATAACAGCAAGAACTTTGCATAGTGAGATGCAAAAGCATCCGATGCCTGAATTCTCAAGTCTGGCGCACTTCAAAGTCTTATTGAAGAACCGGGGTCATCAGCGGCTGGCATATCCGCACTGATTCAGAAGTTGAACATTTGACCACAGCCAAAGTGCGATTTGCAGTGCCTCAGTACAGTATGGGCCAGGAGCATAACAGAATTTTCTTTGAAATGCCTAAGATCCCAAAGTCTTATTACAGGAAATGTTCTAGCAAGTGAAACTAGAAGGGAAGTCTCAGGCTCTCAGCCAGAAATCAGAAACGGCCAAGTAGCCAGCAGCAGCCCAGCGTGAATGTATGCATTCAGGATGCAGCGCAAGCAGAAAAGAAATGCAGCGGCGCGGGAGCATACCTCTTGCCGTTGCCGGGTCCGGGAGATGCAGAGCAGTGGAGCCGAAGCCTGCACTGCGAATGCGAAGACGTCCGACGGTCCGGCGGCAGCCCGTGAAGGTGTGGCCGGCGGTGCGTCGGCGGTCAACCTCAACGTTTCTACTCAGTGGCGGCGGGACAAGGGGTCGACACGAAACCTAGAGAAAGCTCATTTTCTTCAATTTCCAAATTTGCCCCTTGTATTTTTCACACAAGAATAAATCAACGCAATTTCTATTCCGTGCCTGACCTCGTTTTGGCATACATAAGACATCTCCAGCGGCGTTCGGTCCCCAAAACGATTTGGAGTGCGCTAGATCGTTCCTAGCCGCGTGTGCCAAAGCCCTTTTTATCCGACGTGGTCTGATACGGTGTCTGGTGCCCCGAGCCCGTCCTCGCTACACATGGGACGGTCCGGGCACGCTGGACACAACGAAATGAGAGGCGAGGAGGCGCAGACCCGACGCGTCATCGGCTCGGACGCTCAACCGTCGCCTACATAGCGACGATGCAGTTGCCGGGAAGAGGAACCATCGTATTGGCAACCGCGTCGACCGACGCGCCAACCGCTGGAATGGAGCGCGAACTCCTCGGAAGAGCAACCGCTGCTCTCTTCGACTTTTGCGCCGCCGTTCATCCGCGCTCAATAAGATCCGGCGCTTTCGGATCTTCAACCGGTCGTCATTCATCCAAGCTTCTCACGATGAGCGACCTCTCTGGGTTTTCATCAGACACCGACAGCGAGGGCAAGTCTTCAGGATGGCGCCATTGGTGGGACAGAGTTCGGATGCCCAGCAGCGGTAATGATTCCCCGCCGCCACTGGACATCGCAGAGAAATGGCAGACCATGGAGGAGGAGGGGGAGGAGGAAGGGTCCGAGGAGGCGACGACAGCGATGGCCTGGGTGAAGGCGGACGCGAAAGCGAAGTCGAAAGCCAAGGCAAAGGCCAAGGCGTAGCCGGCGAGCACCAGCGACGACGCGGAGGACACATGTTCCTCCGACGCATCGACCGGCACCGCCTCTTCGGAAGAGGTGACGAGCAGAAGCGCCACCGTGATGAGGACGACGAGGCGGGAATCAGAGAAGAAAAAGTAGTTTTAAAAAAATTATATGTAATTTGATTATATTTTTTCGAAGTTTTTATATGTAATTTGTTTATATTGCACCGATTTGAATATTAGTACAGAGTTTCTTTCTATCTATTAAAATTAATTTTAAGTTTTGGGGTGGACGTTTGGGGACGCGGTTGGGGAGCGACGTCCCCCAAACACCGCACAAACGAAACACTTCCCCCAAAGGCTCGATCCGGTGTTGTTTGGAGGACAACTGGAGATGCTCTAAATACCAACGAGGCGGCGGCGTCGCACATCCGGCGGCCGGCCAGGCCATGGACAACGGCGAGGGGGCACCGCCAGCAGCCAAGAAGAGCAGGCCAACGGGGACGCCGTATATGCCTCACGAGCTGGTCTCGGTGATCCTGGCCCTCTGACCGTCGTGTCGCTGCTGCGGTTCAGCTGCGCGTGCAAGGCGTGGCGATCCACCATCTTCGGCGACGCTGTTAGCAATAAGCCATGGCGTTTATGGCGTGCACGGTGGGCTGGCGTGAGCGCGCCAAGGTCAGCTCCGTGCACGGCATGGTGCGCGCGCGTGGCGTGTGTGTAGTGCGTCTGTTAGTTGCGTTCTGTTAGAGCATGTCTAACAGGCCCCGTATAACCCGCCCACCCCGTAAAATTCCGGCGGGATACGGGGCCGGAGCGAGTTTGGGCGTCTAGCAGGCCCCGTATCCGGGCCGGCCCGTTTCGGCGGAATACGGGGCCCAGGAAATCGGCCCCGTCGCCCCGTACATATAGTGGGCGCAGGTGCGAGTGAGGGGTTAACCCTCACTCGCAACCCTAGCTCCGCCGTGCGCCGCCGCCTCCTCCTCCTGCTCCGGCGAGCAATTAGTCGCTCCCCCGCGCCGCATTCCACCCGCCGCCACCTGCATGGACCGCCGCCGCCGTAGTAGAGCCCCTCCGGCGAGCGGATCGAAGCGATCCCGCTCGCCGGACACCGTGGAGGAAACCTGGCGGCTGAAGTGCAAGCTTTCCGCCGCCGGCGGCCGCCGCGCGGCTCGCAAGTACGCCGGCGCGCCGTACGTGCCGGATCCGCTCCGGGAGTACGCCGCGGGTGGGCGGTGGTACCGGCAAGACCCGCCGCTCAAGCCGATGAGCGGCGAAGCCTTCGAGAAGTGGCGCGCCGAGTGGCGGCCGCGACCGCGCGGCGAAGGCGGCATGGAGGGCGACCATCGGCAGCACCGGCCGGCGGTGGAAGCGGAGGCGGCGAGGAGGAAGAGGAGGCGGCAGAGGAGGACGCGGAGGCGGTGGAGGAGGACGCGGCCTACCAGCGTGCGGTGGCCGAATCCGAGGCGGATGCCGCCGAGAAAGCTCGGGCGGAGGCAGAGGAGGAGGCGGCGGCCATCGCCGCCGTGGCGGAGATGGAGGCGAAGGAGGCCGCCGCCGGGCGCAGGAGGAGGCGGCGGCCGGGCGAGAGGAGGAGGCCGCCGCCAGGGAGCCTTTCGTGCCATTCATCATCCTCGAGTAGGTAGGATCGAGTAGATCGCTATGTATATGTATGATCCAATGTATGATCAATGAAGATGAACTATGGTTTAATTTTCCCGGGGTTTTAATTTTTAAAAATACAGGGTGAAATACGGGGTCTGCTAGACGAAATGGTTCAGCAAGTCGCACTTTTGGGATACGGGGCGAAAAACTCGCGTTATGGGGGCATAAAAATAAGGGGCCTGCTCTTAGTAGTTAGCTAGAGGATCGGAGGAATTGGTCCAGCAGCGGGCCGGCCGTAGCGATCGCGCTGGAGGGCATCGTGTGCCAGCTGGGGCATGCTGGTCATGGGTGCGTGGGTGCGTGTGTGCGCATCGTGTGCGCGGGCGTGGTGTCGTGTGTGCGAGCCCCAGCGCTTATATAACCCACTCCTCTGTAATCTCCAAAATGACCACGAGGTTGAGCTCGGGAAGAAGAAAAAGTCGTCAGTGCGGCAGTGTTTGTGCGCTGAAAAATCAGAGTGTATCCCTGTGTCCACTTCTTCTTCCACCCCGATCACTTGCAGGTTGAGGCCTTCACCAACAGACGCGTCCTTCCACCGTGCGCACCTCCGCCTCCAGAAGCCATGCCTGCTCCTCTCACCCAACACGTGGTTCGAACACCATGGCGTCTGTCTCTGGCGCAAGGTCGGCCTGTACAGGTGGGAGGCGAGCCAGGGCACCGAGGCGCCGCTCGTGCACGCCACGCGGCTGCCATCGACCGACACGATGCACGGGCTGGTGCTGGTGGCCACCGACGCCGAGATGCGCCATTTCTACCCGAGCAGCAGACCGTACGTGGGCACGGTGCGCGTCCTCAACCCGGCCGGCCACACGGCAGCGTCAGGCCGAGCCAAGACGGTCACACTCTCACCGCCGACTTCTTGGCTGGTGTTCGGCCTGGGGCGTGACCCACGTTCCAACACATACAAGGTGGCACGTTTCTTCTACCGACCCACTCCGGCGCCGGCGGTAGATGAGTTATATACCACTACACCACAAAGTCTGGCGGGTACTGCTACACCGCCCGGATAGAGGTGTTCACCATCGGCGGAGTCGACCAGCAATGGCGCGAGACGGTGGCCGCGACACGCGCGCCGAAACGGCGACCTTCGTTGCGCGCGCTGGATCGTGGAGCAGGGCGCTCTCATTGAATGGAATCAACCGTGCCGGGCTTCGTCCGCTCCGGCTTGGCGGACGAGACGTTCGGGCTCGTGCCGGTGCCTCCTCGATCGGCCCCGCGCCGCCGTCAACAGCTTCACAGAGCTGCGCGGGGAGCTCTGCGTGTGCACACCGCGGTCGAGCTGTGGAGGCGCGCCGACGAGGACAACCCGCGCGCGCGCGGTGGAGATTTCTTCCGAACATCCGCTCTGTATTTCTTCGGTTGACGCAATTCCCTACCGGCCTACGTTCAGAGCCTAACTCCAGTCTAAGGTGAAAGCTGGGGCATTCGAGGATTTCGTTGTTGCTTCTTCGTAATTTAGGATTTGCTAGCTAACTTCATGCTCACTTAAATCTTACACCATTTGATATGTATTAGTTATATAAGTTATAACATGAGTTGCACAGTTAGTTATTGGTCAACCGACTCAGACATAGTCACACTTTTGTATTTTCTAGCTACCTTCAGATTTAATCGTATATCTACTAACTGGGTTTTGGTAATTTGTACTCCCTTCCTTCCAAAATAAAATACATATAGTTTTTACTCAAAGTTAGACCTTTTAAAGTTTGATCAACTATATAGAAAAATGTGCCAATCTTTCTAATTTCAAGCTAATATTGTTACACGGATCGTAAAATATACTTTTATACTGTGTGCATTTGGTATTGTAGATGTTTATGTTGTTTTGTACTCTCATAAAAATAAAACGTTTTAGATTTTTTGAAGAGAACTAGATACACGCCATAGTGAATGAATCTACATACTAAACGCAGACTAGAAAATAGTAGTAAAATAGACGAATCTTAGAAAGCTAAAACATTTTATATTAGTGAAGAGAGCGAAATATACCGTTAGTCAAACTTCAAATAGTTTAACTTTGACCAAACACTACATACATCATATTTTAGGATATTTTAGGATGGAGGGACTACTAATGGTTAGACTATCTAGTTCGGATGAGCCACTTGAATTTTCGAGTTATTTGAAAAGGTATATTTTTACCAAATTGTAGAGCCGGTATGTCTCAAAATAAATTATACATTGGTTGAAAAATGTGGTGTAAAGGACAACCGAAAAAGTCCTGCATAGTCGGAGAACCATAGTTGAATGTTAGGATGGCATGACACTCCCCGCATATCAGGGATCAAACCACATGTTTGATGTTTAGGTGTCTTATAAATTTGGAATATATTTTTAGCAGGAGTCAACGGTCTGTGGTGACTTCGTCAGTCTCAGGACCTGCCGGATCGATTAATCTCTATCTAGTCTCTCAGAGATTCTCATAGAGGTAGGGTGTATGTACGATGCGTCCGTAGGGTAAGTGAATCTGCATATTTATGGGTGTCGTGTTTGTACTGTGTTTTGCGCCTACCTAGATTTGCACAGAAACTCAAAACTAATCGCAGGTGCATGTACACCCCCGTATGTAGAGGAACATGTTCTATGCCCGTTTGATAAATTTCGCATGTAGAGGAACATGTTCAATCCCGCTCGTAAAATTTCATAGAAAATTGATATTTTTTGTGCCATCTGTAAAAGAGATAAAAAATGGCACAAAATATGTCGGTTTTTTCTGAAAAAACTTTGTGAGCATGCAACATGTCAAGATATGTGAAAGACATTTTTTATATTTGTTTAACACTTTTGAATATGTTTAAAATTTCGTTCAAACAAAGACCCGCTGGATCGATCAGTCTCTACCCAATCTCTCAGAAGTTCTCATAGAGGCAGGGTGTCTGTACGATGTGTTCGTAGAGGTAAGTAAATCTGCATATTTATGGGTGGGTGTCTATATTTGGTTTCGCAGGAAAAAATCCCACCTAGGTAGATTTGCAAAGAAACTCAAAACTAACTCAGGTATGAGGAACATGTTCTATGTCCGCTCGATAAATTTTGCATGCAGCCGAACATGTTCTATACCAGCTCGTAAAATTTCACATAAAACTGATATTTTTATGCCATGTGTAAAAAAGATAAAAAAAATATGGCACAAAATATGTCGGTTTCTGCTGAAAAAAGTTTGTGAGCATGCAACATGTCAAGATATGTGCAAGACATTTTTTATATTTGTTTAACATTTTTGAATATATTTAAAATTTCGTCTAAACAAAGTGTGGCAGTCCTATCACGCACGGAGAAAAACTCCACGGACTGGAGCCACCTCTGCCTCTTGGGTCGCTACTGCTTGGGTGATCCCGGTAGGCCACCCCATCTTCTCGCCTCGAGCTCCCCTAACCCCGTCCTTGTCTGGCTGCTGCCGCCGGTGCCGGCGGCGGTGGTAGCGCCTGTCCCGCCAAAGGTGGAGATCAGTGACCAGATCGGTCGCGTCCTGTTGTTCCCCAGGTGGTGGGGGACGGCGTCGGGTGGGCAGGTGGTGCTGCGGTGGAGGCGTTGAGGTGGAGGGGCGCTGGACGTGCGACTTTCCGTGGGTGCCTTCATGGCCACAGCCGGCACACCGTGCCCAGACTAACGGCGGCGCGGGCCAGATCTGGGCCCTATCTGGGTCCAGTGGGCCATGGCTGCCCTCTCGCGTCTGGTTGGGACGCGTCCTTAGTTGCTCCCTATGCTCCAGTTTGCGCTTTGCGGCCGCGAGTGGCTTCGCCAGTTTCCTGTTCGGCAACCCAATAGTTCGTCGTCTTCTCCGTTGTCAGCTGGTGGCGTGGGGGCTACCGGCGCGGCTTTTTAATGAAGGCGGCGGTCCTACGATTTCTCTTGTGCGAAGCTGAAGACCTTCCTGAGTCATGTCCTTCTTGATTTGGCCGAAGTGTTGAGTCCCGGAAGGCTCCACCGGCGAATGTAACAGTGCACCTATTGCCTAGAGTTTGCTGGATCGGGTGGTCTTCGGTCGTGTGCACACCTATTTTTTTATTCCGACCGTTTGGTTCTGGAGGGAGTGCCGCGAAGCTCTGCTCTATGTTGTCATCTGGTGACATTTGAGTCCATGATGAAGTCAGATACGGAGAATATCATGAAGGCCGGATTAGAGGACTAGCAGTGGAGGGTCAAGTCTTTGCACTTTTGAGGGGTTTGCTTGGTGTTCCGGCCTTTGTATCAATAGTAAGAAAGTAGGGGCAGCAGCACAGGTGAAGTTTAGAGGCCTACTTTTCAGGGTGAAAATCCAAGGTCTGGGCATAATTAGTTGTGCCTGACAATGACCTTGTTGAAGACATTGTTTTAAAAGTAGACACTATCTTCAGGGTGAAAACCTAAGATCTTTAATCTGACGACGACGATGCTTGTGCATTGTTCTCTTCATGGAGACGTCGCTTTTGGAGAGCCTGGAATTTAGGTGTTGTCTTGGTGGTGGTGGTTGTATTGTTGTTGCTAGAACTGGAATAATATAATGAGACTTTTATTTCTTACTTTTTTTAGTTGTGTGCACCGGTATTACAATTTATTATGTTGTTGCAGAGGCTGGATGTATTTGGTATCTTCTGATATTATTATATTCCCTTTATCGAAAAAGAAGTACAAAATGTGTAATAACAAGATTTTCCCTGTACCTTCTTTTGAACCAAAACTAGCGTGCAGTATGTCCTTCTCGTTAATTGATCATGTCATTCGTTAAAAGGAGAAGGAATACGAGGCGATCAACAACTAGGGATCAGTCAACTATAACGAACTAGGAATTTGCTGGGATGGGCATCTCAAACCTTCATTTCCATGGTGCTGCTCTGCGTGGCTGTGGCAGCGTTGGATGGACGATTCTAAGCCTTGGTTTGGGCTGCCAGTCCCGGTAGACGATGGGGTGCAGCAAATCTTCGCTGCTTCGGTGGTGTTCCATATCGCAGACGGGGCGCTCACCAGTGTCTAGCATAACCAACGGCTATTTGACCGCTCGATTAAGGAGAAGCTGCCAGACTTACTAAAGCATCGCACAAAGCGGAACCTTTCTACTATGTCTATCAAAGAGGCTCTCACTAGCCACCGTTGAATGAGGCACTTAAAGAGTAACCTATAGCAAACAGTGCCCAATTGTCGTATCAGGAAGACTCAAGAATGAGAGCGAAAAGCATTTTATGTCGCAGTTCCATTATGTTTGGTTGAATGGAGAGAACAAATACCATAGGTTCACCCAGGCATTGCGTTCTCTGAACATGAAAGAAGAAGAGCACAGCCATAGAAGTTGATACTTTTTTTTGGTGCTCTTCACCTCTCCGCTACAACCAAGCAAAAAATGCCAAGAAATGAACTTTATACTTCTGTTTCACCGACTAAAGCCAAGCAGGTGTATAAACATGTATATATTGCTGCAAAAATCTCAGGAAGCAAAACATACTAAATGGATCAACAAGAACTTGTGTACCATCAGATATATCACCAAACGAGGTTACAGTTGGCTTCTTTTTTTATATATGATGCTAGAATTAACAACACTCTGCATAATACCATCAAATATTCCTCTAACCCAAGGGCTAGTACACAGATGCATCATAGTGCTGCAAGCCTGCAACTTACAAACTCTTACAGCAGAAGCTCCACAGCGAGCAATAGAAACCACGCATCAAGACTGGTACTATGGATCATCACATGTCAAAAACGAAAAAATTATCGATCATCATAGCATGAATAGAACATACTGGGTACGACCCACATAGATTGCAACATACTGCCACAGTTAAATAAAATAAAGACTCTTGGAGTGGAAGCATCTCCCTGCAGTGGCTGGCCCAACTCAAATTCGGTCCATCTTTTAGAACCATAGCAGTATACACAGTTGCTCTTTCCTCCCCATCTCTCTGGGTTCATGCAACACAATGCCTGGCTCCTATGGTCAATGCTGATAAAGATTGCCCAATTCTCTAGTTTTTCCACCTTCACCCACTTTGCAGGTTCAGTCGATAAGTCGAGTCGGAAGACTTCAAAGGCATCCCCCGTTGATGGAGAATATTGCTGACTACCAACCATGAGGAGCATGTCGCCACACGCAACAAGCCATGGGTATTTAAGATGCCATTTGCTGGTCATGCTTCCATCCAGATCAACTGCTATATTCTGTATGCGAATCTTAGGTACCAAGTGCACGATATAGAGCCTGCGGTCATGATCCATGCCAAAGACCTGCCCTTTGAAGACCACGATCTGCTTAATTGTTCCCTTGCGAGGAGACAACCAAGATTGACTACCAACACGCCAAAAGAAATTGTGGCATCTAGCATTGACCAGGAGATGTGAGTTAGGTGACGTAAGTGGAGCCGTGAGGGCAGCATAGTAGAGAAGAACGTATCCGTCAACCGGTAGTTGTGGAGCTGAGACACTAGCACCAGTGAACACATCAACAACAAGACATGATCGTTGTTGGTTGGACAAGATGAGATGGCCATAGGAAACAGCTCCGAAAGAAAAACCATCCAGATAGCTCGGTGGGTATTTGCTGTTACTAAAACCATTGAACAGGGGAACTTGACAGCACCTGTAGGTGCCCTGGTTGGCCAGATCAGTTACATAACATGAACGTCTCGGTACAAGGCTGTTACTAAATGGGCGAGGACGAGGAGAGCACACAGGAACATTAGGTTGGAGGAGGAGAGGTGGCAAGAGCGTCGATTTGGATGGATAAGAGGAGAAGGAAGCACGCCAAGAGAGGCAGGTGGCAGCGAAAGCAAGAAGGTCAGGGAAGGATCCCAACCGAGCAACGATGGAGTGAAGGAGGCCTTCCGGGAGGTCAACCCAGCCTTCTAGTCCGGACATAGCTACCTGAGATGGTAGAGACACAAATGCAGCAGGACTTTGTGTTATAGACGATCCCAGCTTCTCTGAAACAAATTATAAAAAAAATATGAAGTGAACATTTTCAAAAATTAATAAGCAGAGAAGCAATACGCGGAGTGACAAGGGAAAATGACTACTGCATGTGTGGTTCCTGAGACACTAGTTCTACTGTTCTAGCTCGTAAGAACAACATATATAAGTTAATTCGAGTAAAACATGAAAACTAGTGACACAATTAACACATCAAGAGATCAGATTCTTATAGGCTAGTCTGGTCCTGACAACAACATCTATAATCAAACACAGTAGATTTTTTATAACTTTGGCCTACATACTACTCTGACTGTCCTTTCCTGCAAACATCGGTGATTAGTTCAACACGCTGGACCGGCAATATCAACAGATGAAACAAAAAAATACATACAGCCGTGCTTCCCGTCACATGGAAGTATGCGGACAGCTGTTGTATTCATCAGGAAATACCAACACATTGCAACACAAAGGGGAACAATCTTCTACTAAAAGAAAACTGTGTCAAAATTATACCCATATGTATCTTCAGAACATGACACGGAAACGGCAGATTACTGATGGTTCTACCTTCTTTTCCCCTAGTATATATATGCAGCAAAAAGACAGCGGCCGTTCTATCTCTAGTTGTCTACTAATAACAATGTCTAAATTCGACTTTGGTGGTCTTAATCCCCCCTTGACCTTTCCCATTCACAGATCGATTCGTGGGGTAAGCGGCAACATTCAGACTAATTTGTGCTAAAAGCCCACCAAACCTCACAGCCGCTTCCAAATCCTATGCTGGTTCCAATCCAGTTTCTAGGTCCGTTCGACAACTTGCTACTATTGCATCCAAAACAAAGGTCTGTATATATGTGCGAGACAAACGAAGAAAACAAGAGAAACGAGGTTCAGGATCTCGAGAGGCAGGGGAACGGGAGAGAGACGGAGAGCATGCCTTGTAGAGAATGAGTGCGCCGGAGACGACGGTAAGGTGGGCGGTGTCAGCGTCTTCTCCGGCGGTGTCGCCGCCGGCGGCTCGCTTCCCCTCCGCTTCCAGAAACCTCCTCTTGCTCTCTCTTTCTCTCTCCTGGAAAAGAGGGCCGTGGGGTGTTTCACTATCCAGGGCCCAACGTAATCATGGGCTTTCTGTAGTCAAACATTGGGCCGAGGAAAAACGGGGGCTGCTGTCTGCCGACCAGGTCGGCTGGAACAGCGGATTTCCTATACACTGACCAGGTCGTCGCGTACCGCGCGCCGCACACCCCCGCGCGCGGTACGGGCCGGCCCAGTTCGAGTGTTGGGCCGTTCTTTTCTGAGTCATTTTTCTGTTCTGTTTTTTTTCATTTCTGTTTTTATTTATTTTTGTTTCTTTTTTATTTCTGTTTTTCCATTTCTGTTTATTTTTCCGTTTTGAAGATTTAATTTTTAAAATTTACATATTTTTTTCATGTAAAATGTTCTAACTTAAAAAATTTGTGAAAATTTCAAATGCGAAAATTGTTCAAGTATAAAAATTGTTCAAATGCGAAAATTGTTCAAGTATAAAATTGTTCAAATGCGAAAATTATTTATATATAAAATATAATAAATTTTAAAAAATATTTATTCCAATTTATAATTTGTTCCAATTTGAAAATTGTTCCAATCTAAAAAATGTTCAAAATTTTGAAATATTTACATTTCTGAGAAAACTAAAATAGTTTTAAAAAATCAGGTCTAAAAAATTAGCTTTTAAAAAACGTAAAAAGAAAAATAAAACAGAAACAAGAAAAAGCAAAAAGCAAAAAAAAAACAAAAAAAAGAGTCGGAATGTGTTGGGCCGGCCCAACAACCTGCCTGGGGGGTGTGCCGCGCCTGGTCTGCGCCGACTAGTTTGGCGTATAGAACCCGTGGAACAGCGTGCCGCACACCCCCCCTTTTTTTCTCTGTTTTCTATTTATTTTCCATTTTTCAAAATCTGAACATTTTATTTTCAAAAATCAAAATAGTTTTCGAAAAATTCAATTTTGAAATTTGAAATTTTTTGAAATATGAAGAAATTAAAATTTTTAACAATTTTCAAAATATACCCATTTCCAAAATTGGAACATTAAAAAAACAATTCCCGAAATTTGGAAGAATTTCAAAATATGAACACATTTGAATATTGAATGAATTTCAGTATATGAAAAAAAAAGTTGATTTTTTCTTTTCCGTTTTTCAAAAAAATGAAATATTTTTAAATCCGATTAAAAACTATGAAAATTTCAAATTTTTAGAAAATATTTTTCTAAATCTAAATGCTTTGTTGAACATTTTTCAAATTTTAACATTTTTTGAGGTTGAACATTTCTCCAATTTTTTTTGTTTTCCAAAATTTAAACATTTTTTGAAGATGAACATTTTTTGAATACGAACATTTTTTGTATGAACTTTTTCCGAATTTGAACAATTATCAAGTTTGAACATTTTTAAATTTTGTTTTTTTTTTCAAAAATTGAACATTTTAAAAAAAATGAATATTTTTTAAAGCTACATATGAACACTTTTCAAAATCTCAACAATTTCAAAATTTATACAATTTATTAAATCTTATAATTTTCGAATCTAGAAAAAATTAAAAAGAAACAAAAAAGAAAAACATAAAACATAAAAGAAACATAAAATAAAAAGGGAAAGGGAAAAAACAAAAACAAAATAAAGAGAAAATAGAAAAAAATAGCGTTATGGGCCGACTAGGCCGGCCCATACCGCGCGCGGGGTTGTGTGCGGCGCGCTTTAGCGGCCGACCTGGTCGGTGTATAGAAATTGTTGGAAAAATGACCCATGTCGCTGGGGACGAACCCTAGCGCCATCGAGCATGTTCACTTGTCGCCGCCGACCCATTCCGCCGTTGTCGTCGATCTTGGCGGTGGCTACGGGGTTGTAGATAACTGAATTCCTTTCTCAAAAGACCACATACCACTAGCATGGCATTAGAAGAGCAAGTAAGGTTGTTGATGATCACAAGAACAAAAACAAGTCATAACATAGCAACAGAGTGTTGACAACACATCATAAGCTAAGTGGAACATGCATGATTATTATAAAGTGGATCAAAACTGTGGTGTAATCCTACCACCACAATAAAAGTGGGTGTCATCCTAACACCGCAAGTTCACTATCACATGAGGGGTTAGTATATACCACCTCGTCAAACTTACAAGGCATAATAAGTATTTAATCTCTAGCTACTAGCAAAATGTACATCATCATCATCATCATGAAGTCAACACACCATCGTCATCACCATCACATCCATGCATGCATCCCCTACCCATGGCCCCAAGGGCAGCAATACATGTTGGCGGTAGTACTTGCCAAGATTAAGGATGGCAATGGGCAGGGTATGAGCAGGGTAGAGCAATATCATACCAATACTCGTATAGCCAATGGGTACAAATATCTACCCATACCCATACCCCATGGGTATACAACTTTACCCATACCCATACCCGGCGGGTACCCGTACCCATTGGGTACCCAGTGGGTAGGTTAAATTGTACACAAGTCAGTCACAATTTTACATTTATCGATAACAAATTTGATTAAAAAAATTAATTATCTCAACTCAATAACAGGTAGTTGAGTAGATAACAATGAACATAATATAAAAATCACATTCTCATATTATAAAGTCAACAAAAATAGACGTGTCATGTAAGATTTGACAATAAACGGGCAGGGTATGGGTTTACCCACGGGTATGAGGCTATACCCGTGTCCTGCCCATGACTTAACGGGCAGGGTATGGATACTACCCATGGGCATAAAAGTGTACCCATACCCTGCCCATGCGGGAACACGGCACCCGCGGGTACCCGTACCCGCGGGTAAAATTGCCATCCTTAGCCAAGATAGCTCCTCAGCTAGAGTATTTGATGTGGTGGCAGATTCATACCCACAAAGCTGGTGCCCTAGGCCTTATGGTCGATTAGGTGGCTCAACGCTGGGAAGTCCATGAAGCTACATGTGTGGTTTTGGTAATTAATAGCAATCTTTATTGAACTAATGTTTGCATCTAGTAGTTGTTCATAGGCAATTGATAACTGCAAGAACACAGATTGGTTGTAGCTAGTTTCGAAATAAGAGTATCGAACCACGAGCTACTATAATTACTTCCTAGGTAGCGAAGGCAAAATCAAGCACCGAATCGATCACCGCAGCTTTTGCTAGCTTGACACAGGGGACTTCCCGTGAACCTGCGCCAACAGCTATATGATGTTCCGATACAAACATCCAGCCGTAGCTATTATAAGTTTTGAGCTAGTTCACAAGAAACAGAAGTTATGTAGAAGCTATTCATGGGAGCGGCAAGCAATACAACAAAGATGGGCAGGCGACCAAGATCGGGGAAGCTATAGGGATTAAACTGGTCATAAGAGAATGAGAAGTAGTTGGGTACAGCTTTAGCTAGATATTTGATTGGTCACGAGAATCAAGGGATAGGCTACATGTTTTACTTCAAAAGATATCTGAATGTCTAGCCAACTGCTCCAACACGAACTAGCACATACAGTAAACCTCCCTACTCTTGCTAGGACAAATATGTCCTTAAATACCTCACAAAGGATACACATAGACAAACACCATAAATACTACCTCCATACCGGATTAATGGGCAATTACGCATTTCGAGAAACAAGTTTGACTACTAATTTGGTCAACAAAATATGAGATATATGCCACAAAAATTATACCGTTGGATTCGTATTCAAAAAATGTTTTCAATAATATATTTTTTATGATATATATCTTATATTTTATTGATCAAATTAGTAGTCAAATTTGTTTCTCGAAGTGCGTAATTTCCAATTAATCCGGTATGGAGGTAGTAGATACTTGCACATCTTGCCCATTAATCCGGTATGGAGGTAGTAGATACTTGCACATCTGAGAGCATTCCAGCAGCAGCTTCACCTCTACATGAGAACTTTCCCAACAAGATGGTCTACAGGATGATCTTCACCACCAAGAAACCAATATGGCTTGGACACAGGCCACCTGCCATCAGAAAAAAAGAGTTTTTTAGGATTACTTTTAATATAAGTTCATTGTTGAATAGGGTTTAGGGCATATGCTACCAAAAGCAATTGGCATTGAGAAACAGAACAATTATACTTACTGGTTTCTCTTTCTCTTTAGGGTCTTGGAAGACAAATCCATCTTTATGGGACGACCGACCAAAGTAGAACTGTCCAACATAAGTTCTATTTAAGTTGGTGCTGAACACCTAAACAACACATATATGTGTCTGCAATAAGCTTGGAGTAAAAAATACCTCTCTAACAGATCAAACCCCTCCATCAAAACTGTTAGAATCTCCTTCCTTGGCAGAAAAGGAGTTGTTCCACTTTCATCATAAAAGTTCATGCCAAAGAAAATGCCTGTATGCAAACTAATAAGGGGGCCTCCAATTCCAACCTAATAGCAAAGAGCACAGACAGTTACAAGAACTTGTGCCAACAGTTCAGTAGATGTATTAATAGATTGAACATACTGCTCAATAGATTAACTATCCACGTCCGTACCATGTAAAGAATGACCAGAGAAATTTACCACTGTACCTTCTTGATTTGACATGTGGACAAACGAAGGTCTGGACAATAAGGCTTTTTTGACATACCAGTAGAGAGAAACGCCTTGTATTTACCCTTTAATTCACCAATTGATGCCATCAATAATCCGTGAGACTGTTTAGTCGCACGCCCAATAGCTACTACCCGATGCTTGTCACGGCGACGCCTTATCATATTGTCATCCTGCATATCTGCCATCCACTCTGTATCTCTAAATTCCTGGACATTCAAGATTCCTTCTGGAGAAATACCAGCAATGGGATCACGTTTTAGACGGACAAGGGCAATGTTGTAACTTTGATGATACAGTTCCAGTATCCCCTCCACGGGGGGGTTTGGCGGGAGGAACACCTCAATCTGCAACAAACATAGCGATCACGCTCAACTAATTTAGCATCACCTAACTTGACCAAGAAAACTGAATAGGGTCACTAACCGTCAACTTCTCATCAATCTCGCCTTCAACAGCACCAGTCCTGACCAAACTGGCCGAAGTAAGAACAAACTGGCACTCTCCGCCTGTTATAAGCAGGCCTGTGCAAGCAAAACACCTCTTGTTATCTGCACATCAGAACTTTTGAGCATTAGTTAGTGAGGATAAAATACAATTACTGCATAAAACTGTAAACATCACCCTTGAATGAAGCAACTGAGACAACACTTTCGGAAATTTGCCGAGTTAATGTTCCACCAAGTTGATCCCAGATAGGATACCTCCCATAATCATAAGAGAAATCGAAAGGATACCCTTCCCAATAATGAAGTTGACCAAAATGCTCTTCAAAACTACCAGCCAATCTCCCATTGACTGGTTTATTAGGACAGGCGTACACAAGTTAGCAATGAACAAGTGCACAAGGGAGAAGTGAGCAATATAAAAGAACCACTTACGCTCAAAAGAACCACTTACGCTCAAACAAGAGTGGCGGTGGCAGGGGATAGCCCAAGGACTGAAGAATCTTAGATTCTACCATAAATCCTGATGCAACAAGGTGTCATTCACATAATCAATATGGTGCGCAAAATTAATGGCCGGCAGGCAACATTTAGAATGGTGGCAAGCATGATAATTCACACCTGAAGGGATGACTGTTTCTACACCTTCAGGCAATGAATATCCACGAAAGTGGGAAGTTGTACTGCAAAGAAACATGTTGAATACAGGTTAAAAAGTGCACATAAACCAAAATTTACAACAGGAGACAAGTATGAATAATACTCGAATATGAACTTATAAAAATTCAATAATACTTGGATATCAACTTATAAAAATTAAAAAAAATGACGTGAGGATGAAGATGAAGATGTTAAAAAAAATGTGTCACTTTGTACTTTTCCAAAGGCTTTGGTCATAGGCTCGTGGGTAGTTTAGTCATGTTTGTTCAGGAAGTTTATTTGCCTATGTGCAGTTTTATAAGTATTGGGTTCATATTCTTGCTCTATATATTGTCTGGATCTACCATGCGTATGCAGTCTTCTGTAATAATTGGCGCTTTATATGGCCTGCCCTTCTGTTAGTTTTTTCCTATTCTGTCTTTTTGGTCTGCATATGTCTATTGTTTTCTTTCTCAGTTCCTATAGACTCTGGTAATACCATTCAAAGTCTGCCACCACTTGGGTCCCACCTGACATTGTCATTCTACCTTGTAATCATCATTATATTTATGCATTGTGATAGTTTGATGATAAATTTCTTTGCTGCAGTGGACTAAAGGCATGTAATAAAATGATACTGTGGTGGTATTCAGCAACCTGTTGTATGCCTGTTTAGTTGTACATTGGTCGTAGACCATGTTGGATATTACTCCACAATTCATGTACAGCTTTGTCTAAACTCTTTGTTATTGGTGTTGGCTAGCGGTGCCTCTTACCTATTTTGAGTTGAACTCAACATATCTGTTTTGTACTTGCCCTGGAGTGCCAAATGTTAGATAATTGTTAACTTGATATTTTCCCAACATAATAAGCTACTGCATCTTAATTTTCGTGACCTTTGTATAGACCCACCATACTATGTTAGTTACATTGCTGGTACGATAAATGATTTTTTTTCGCGAGCACAGGTATGATAAATGAATTTTAATGTGGTAGTATTGAGCATGAGCTACAACCTCTGTAGCATAACTGTAAATAGTTCAATGAACATTATCTTTTGCAAGAAGTGTTCCTTTTGTTATTTGTTTGGAAAGGCAAACAAGTAGTGATTATTCTAGAACATAGTATATCCTGTTTCTGCACTAGCTGTGTCTTAAATGGTGATTGCATTTAAATTTCAAGTTTGGAACTTACCAGTCTCCCACTGTTATTGCCACCTATTTTAGGTTGCTGCCAAGTTCTTTGGGTGAGTGCTACGCATAAAATATAATTTTATTATTCCTTGGCTAAGATGTTACTTGAATAGGTTTTTTCCCTCTACAATCTTTCTTCTAAATAACCATTTCTGTTGGAGAACCTACTTGCTTGGAACTAGCTCTAAGTGCTCACTCAACAAACAGGACAACAATTTAATTAATGTTTGTATATGTTTTCTGCCCGGACTATCTACTAGTGGCTCATAAATATTAGACTTGCAAAGAAGATATACCTGGTTATCAGAAGAACATGCTGTAACCAATTATGAAGTTTATTCGCTGATAGAAGAGTGATCTTGCCTTGACAAGATTCAACCATAAGCCCAGCAATATCAATATGTACAGATTCACCAAAGTCAAAGTACATAACTGGCCCTCCACGTCCACTCTAGTAAAGTGCCAGGAATTAGAAAGGAAAAGGTTGGCACAAATCATGCCAAAGAAGTAAGAAAACAAATGCAAGAGTGTACCTCTGTTATCATACAGTTGACTGACACAAGGTCTTTATCCTCGAAAACAGGATGGGAACAATTTGCTCTCATCAAAGTGCCATTGGTAGCACAGCCAAATGCAAATAGCTCACCATCGAGGTGGCCTCCGGACAGATCCACAGGATTACAGGTATCCATAGTGTAGATACATTCAACGCTCAAAGACGTGACAATAGCGATACCATTCTTTTCATCATATAGTCCCAAAAAGCCAACTAGAGTTCTATTATCAGAAGTACGAACTTCGATCTACAGTGATAAAACTAGGGTGTCAAGGTGGGATCCCGGTGGGATGTCATTTTGTACTATGTAGTTCAAATTTTGATGTCAAATTTATACTAAAAAAGTCAAATTATACTACAAGTGGGACAAAAGTGGGATCTCACTTGACACCCTTAGATAAAACCCTCAGTACGACATCACAGAATGATTGACCCCAATTATCTTCAAGATACGTGAAGCAAAATAAATATGACAACAGTGAGTAGCAGCACCAACCCTCAAATTATCATCTCTGGTTCTATTGTCATTAAATTTCTGGGCCAAACGTGCAGAAGTCGCAAATATTGTATGGAAATCTTTTATATTACCATGCCAGTGGCGTACAGCTATTCCGGAGCATGCATATACCAACACGTCTCCTGCACAGGATCATGATTTAGATCATTAACTGTAAGGAATGCAGAAGAATGGATAAGCTTATGCATATATCAGAATAATCACCATTGAACAAAGCAATTGAGACAACACTGGATATCAAAAGTGAAGCTTGGTCAGTGTGGTGTGGTTTTTGGTAAATGCTGACTGGGTCACCAAATGCTTCCGGTACGAATGCAGCATCCATCATCTTTTCCTTCATCTCATTCCTATACTGCTGTTCCTCATCGTCTTGCTCCTTTCTCATATCCCATTCAACTAAATGAAAAGAATTAAAAAGAACAGGCATGATAAACGAGCACATCGTGAGTGATACAGCAGCTAATTAGGCGTGCAGTACTGTGCCCTAGCAAGTACAAGAAATGAAAGGAAGAACCAGCTGCAACAAGAGAGCTCAAAGATCAATCCAGGACTCACATTGCCACTTCTTCAAAACGGATTCATCCACATGAAAGGTCCGCCGACTGCCGCTGCTCTCCTCCGTGATGGTGATCTCTGCAGTGCTGCGACATAAAATATCTCAGAAAATATATATGCATACCTATTTAAATAAACAAACCTCACGAAATCCCATTATATTTTATAAATGGCACAAATCAGAGAGTTGGGTTAAAGGAAAGCAGAAACTGAAATGCAAAATTGGTAAATTGACCTAATTATTGATGTGATTAGAGAGGGGGTGACTACGATTGACGGGAAAACAACAATGGATTGACGGAAAAACAATCCACAGTGGAGATTGGAGACAGAACTGAAACATTACTGAGTTAGAATCTTCGAGTCTATGAGGGATATACTCGATTGGACAACTGCTCCAAGAGCAATTAAGCACATGAGGAGATAGACACTCACAACGCGCAGCTTTTCGCAGTTGGGGAAGGAGAAGGGGCAGATCTGGAGAAAACGGACATCGCCGGGTCTTCGGCGATCAAGATTGCAGAATGTTCCGCAGCGTGCCCTGCCGGCTAGGGTTGGAGGTTTTTTCCCCTTGTTTGTTACTAGTAATGTTGCACGTGCAATGCACGTGTTGATTGACCTAAATTTATATAGGTGTCCACAAAATCAGAATCCCTCCCCTACATTTGAGAAACATTGCTAGGAGATTATAACAATCCAAAATTATTAGCAATTTATCATAGACATAAAACTGAGATATTTACATAAAATGCATAGTTAAACCATATCCAAACACGGTGCCAATTTTATTGCACAAGATTCAATTAAATCAATACATCAAAAGTCTAACATTGGCTTTTCACGAAGCTGCTGCTGGTGATCACACTGAGCATCTAGAGATGACCTAGTCAATTGAATTTCCTTTGCTATAATTGGCAAGCTCCTCGTGTACATTGCTTGGCGTATGCTTTGTTCAAGTGCTCTTAATCTGCAGGAGTTGGATACCAAATAATGTCAGCAAGGTCACGTCCATTCTTAGCTACCAGAGAAAAAATCAAATGTAATACCTCATCATATCCATAAAATTCAATCCACGATAGTTATTATGGATCGATGGAGTAACAAAATAGCAAGTGTGTAGTTTACAGAACCTTACATATGATAATGATAGAATGGGCAATGATATCATGGATACAATAATGGCATATTCAATTCTCAGATTTTTGTACTGGAAATATTTAATACCTGGACTGAACTCACACATCAAGAGAAAGCCAAGTAAAGTAACCAGGAAACCAAGATTTATAAAATAAGAAAAAACAATACAGTATGTATTTAGTTAGCAGAGGGCGAAGTAAATTGGCCATGAAACCAACGATCAGATTAGTAATAAATTGACCATCACATTTGTTTCGTTGTACCAGCAAATCCATCAGACAATTGTATTAAGAACATCATGGATAACTGTCGAACAGACCAAGCAGATCTGATATACAATATAGGGATTAGTATCCCAAACCAAAATAGCATTGCCCAGATTAGATACTTGATGTTAAAATATATGAATTGCATACTAATATCACAAATCAAAGTACCTCGTGGACATCATAGCACTGAGCAATGAAACTGTAACACAATAAATAACTAATTATTTCAAAATAAATTACAAACTCATAAGAAGTTCCGACAGTTTCAGATCCATATGCATGTGAAGGAAAGTGACACTCAGGTAACGGCATATATTTCTTAGATAAGGAGCTAGCTTTAGATGCAGATCCATATGTATATGTGCCAGGAAAGAGACATTCAGGATCGACGTCGGTGGCAGTCAGATGGTGATGTACCAGCGGCGGTTCTGATCAAGAAAGAGATAAACATCTCAATTGTAGTAATCCAAATAGACTTACCAAATAAATAAAGTGAAATTTACACCACAAGCTTGCAAATGGTAAGCTCAGGGTATTGTTTTTCTAATAGAGCCGGCTAATGGCGATGTCTCTCCCACGTGCTCTCAGTTTAACCTAGGGAAAAATCATCAAGAAACAGAAATATAAGCTGACAGACCATGCAATGCAAATTTAATCAAAATCTCACAAATACAAAAGGAAACTGGCAAAGTTGTTTTGTTCATAAAATCAAACAACAACTCAAGTAGATAAGTACTTTTTCCAAAACTTGCACACAAGCAAATTTTTACATACCCAAACTCATTCCTTATTTAGAAATTGTTAAAAGGTTGAGTAAGTATGATGTTTCTGCACAGGTCAATTGCTTCAGGCACTATAATTTATACTCAAACATCTCTGAATTAACGCAACTCGAAATTGTCAAGAAAGCCGTATCATTCAATTTACCATTAATTGTATCCTTTCCATGGACTCATGCCCCGATATTAGATTGAATAATATACGTCTTCATGGAATAAACAACAAGACGGAAAAAACCACGAATTACACATATATCCAGCTCACGTTCCATCTATTGTAGCCTAGGTTTCGATCTCAAAGGGAATCCGCTGATAGTAGGTAGGTTCAGAATATGCAATTCAAGTACCTTCAGATTTCTGCGTCGAATCCGTGTGCAGGGGATGCGGGCTTGGTGGGGGGAGTTAGCCTTCGAGCTGGGAGCAGGCGACGGGCGGCGGCGTACACGAGACGGGCAGGGTGGAGGCGCCCGGGAACACGGCTTCGTCGATGACGGCGGCGTGGGAGCAGGGCGGCGATGGGCGCGCTGGTTACGGGCGGCGCGCTGGGGCGAAGGCCGATCTGCTGAAGGGCGGCGGCGACGGCCGCGCAGGACGGTCGGCGACGCGGCGACGTGCGGCGGCGTTGGGTCCTGTCTCGTGGCCTACGTGTTTTGGGGGGAAATTAGACAGCGATTGGAGTTGTCCGCTCCCTGTTTTTATACCTCCAATGCACGTATTTATAAGGCTTTTCTTAATTGATCCGAATATCACCTCTTACATACACCATACAGATCGAGTAGTACATGTAAAACATATGCAACCTAAACTATTTGGTGAAAGATATACAACCCAAGAAACTGTGTAACATTATAGCAGCTTATCTCTAGGAAGTTTAGCTTACAATATAAAATGCAACAATATTCATATTACAAGACACGTGCTTTGTACAGAACATAGTTAGTATATGCAACGACTGCTTCCCATGATGCAAACATACCTAAACAACGACACTAACGACAGATTCTTGTCCCCAGCAGGCCAGCTACAATCACACCGAGATGGAACTCAACGGAAATCAGCTCCAAGTGTCTGATAAATTATTCTGAATTGAGGAAACAATTAGAGAGAGTTAGCTGCTGCCTTGAAAATTTACCTATATGATATGTAAAATATTCGGAAAACTCAAACCAAGATAATTGCATAGGGCTTGTTTCCTTTATGCACGCTAGCATGCAATCAACCGTGATCTAGACATGCAACATGGCTACGCGGTGGTGAATCATGTCTGCCAGGACGACATGGGCAATGTCTTTCTCCTGAATCGGTGTAATTATATCAATAAACAACACCGGCATCCGTCTTGAATATTAAGAAGTTAACCCAGTTTCTGAAAACAAATGAAAGCGATGCGAACTCAATAAAAGATGCTTGAGCTAGGTTTAATATATAATCAAAATGATGTAGTATAATCATGGTATTTTACAGCATATGAGCTTACCTTCACTTTCCTGACAAATCTGAGGATTCTTCAAACGACGGTGGTTCCAACTTACATGTCACAACTGACTCTCGGCCCTGCCGTAAACTGCTTGATGAGTTTCAGTCAAATGCAAGACATAAGCATAAAGAAAGGACCAAAGAATCGATAAGACGAACATGGCTAGGTGTTGTGCGAAGCAAAGGACCATTACGGTTGATGGCTCAGCAGTGTTAGTTAGGGGCGGCGGCTCGGTATGGCAGAGAAAGTAGGCGGCGAAGGCGTTTGGGGAAACCGTCTGTTTCATTAGCACAGAACGTGGTTGGTTAGCGATTGGGAGTCGTTGCCATTCTAGACTATTTGGACCCTCAGATGTGTATGGATGACATTTAAAGGATGTGCCCCCTTCTGGCTCTTTTAATAGTAGTGAAGATTATTACAGATATGGCAGCGTTCTGCGTCCTAAAGTTTATAGGGGGTGTCGCTAACAGAGAGTCCGATCCCCGCCCATGGATTGTCGGGCCCAAAGGGTATTACAGGTATAGCAGCGTCCAACGTCCTAAAGTTTATAGGCGGTCGCAAACAGAGAGTCCAATCCCTGCCCGTGGATTGCCGGGCCCAAAGGGGTCCTCCTAGCACTCGCGAGCTTCTATTTCGCTCAAGAAATCGCCCAGATCACATGTTTTGTGTAGCTCGTGAGCTTCAATCCTTATATGGGTTGTCGGCCCACATCACATGTTTTGTGTAGTTCCTGAATATATTGTTTAGGGGCCCGTTACAGACCGACTGAGTTCCACTTCGCGTGGACTCCCACTAGGCGGCCTGTTTCTGGCTCCATCGGATTCCTGCTGATTCATTTTTTTTAGATAAAAGACACCATGTGCTCGACTTTAAATTAATAAAGTCTTGATGTTTAGCAAGTTATACAAACCGGAACCCAACACAGTTAAGACATAATGCTGCGGCATACAGCTTCGCCAAACAAAGGTAAAATAGCTAGGCCTAATCCAAGTAGCTACTAGGCGCGGCGTCCTTGAGCTGCAAGCGATGTGGTCAATCCACCGGCTTGGTCTTCAGCTTCTTGGTCTCATAGATACGTAGAGCCCCCTTAGCTTGTGCGCCATCCAAGCAAGGTCATCCTTGTCCCATTCCTTTGAACTTGATGCTCCACAGCTGCAAAAGGATCACAATTTTATATAAAACGTCAGCAGGGTGGTTAATGACTTTCCTCTCAATGGCGAGCTTATTGCAGGTCAACCAAAGAGCTCAGGATTGCGCAAGAAACAAAACCCACAAAAGTCTACGCGAAAGGCCCAAAAAACTGAAAAGGATTGCGTGAAACTGAAAAAAGTTTGTTGGGCGCCAGTTACACCCAAGTAACTGGCGCATAGCACTCCAGGAAAACTTGGCAAACGAGCTGCTAAAGAAGATATGTGAGGCATCCTCTGCGGCGCCACACAAAGAACAAGCGCCATTAGAAGGACCCTGGCGGGTAGCAATTTGGCTGCAAGTCGGGAGCTTGTCCAAGGCAACTGTCAAGAAAAGATCTTGATTTTTAGTGGGACCTTGGCCTCGCACATGTCTTTGAAGTGTGCCACGTGGTCCCCTGCAATAACTTGGCATACATGGACTCAGGTGGAAGTGATGTACATGCACTTGCAGTCTCCTGGTCCAAAGATCGACGGAAACAGATAGTCAAGCCTTCCTATTCCTTTCACACCGCTGTCAAATTCCACCATTTCTCCAGCTTGAATCTCGTTCAATCCATAAACACGTGCAATCCCATCTCCAACTGAGACCACTCGACCGATCTCATCCACTTGAAAATTCGTGTAAAAGTTGGTTGAAGGCAAACGTGGGCAACAGATATCGCTGGATTGTTATCGCATACTCCCTCCGGTCCTAAATATAAGCCATATAGTTTTTGGCATGGAAATTAAGAAACACACTTTTGAAAAAAATTACACCTTGTTTGGTTAGGATTAACCCTAGGCAATTAACGTGAGCTAATAGAGGACTTTGCATAAGCTAAGAAAACATAATCCAATCACTAAAAATATTTTCCATACAAGTGGGGCAACGTAGTAAACCTTATATTATAGAATTTTTCTCAAAACACTATATGGCTTATATTTAGGACCGGAGGGAGTATAAGTGAGGGAAGGTGTCTTTGAGTGGTTCATCTCCGATCCACCAATCTGCCAAAAGTTTGTGCGGGTTCCATTCCGCACCTCATGCTTAGCGCCGACTTTAAAGTGTCTGATCTTGTGGAGGCTTTTTCGGAAGTGGGAGCCCCCATGGCCCCAGGTTGTCAGCATCCTCGACCCTCGTAATTGGCTCTGATGATATTTGACCAAATAGACTCATCATGCTGCGTTAATTTATTTTAAGCCCCCATGGTCCGAACGCGGATCTTCCGCGTGAATGGTTCCATGTTCGATTCACCGTGCTGTGTTAATTTTATTTTAAGCTCCACCTCTGATAAGTGGGATCTGAATGGTAAAGCAGCGAAGGAGACATGCGAAACAGAAATGTTGCAGGGTCAAATTTGGAAAAAACTACAGGTTCTTGGCAAGATCAAATGGATCATCCATCTACTTGATTTGATGATCTACTGTATGTACATAATCAGGACTAATAAAGCAAAGAATCTGCTGTGGATGCCGTGGATATCATCTCATCAGGGCTAGCTGCAGATCTAGCAACACCGGCGGCTCGTCAGCGCCGGCGACCTCGAGGTCCACGCCGAACAAACGCACGAACTGCCGGCGCGCCTCGTCCAACGTTGTCCTCTGCGCTGTGGCGACCAGTCCCATAAATGGCACGAAGGGTTTTGGGGCGGCCGGCGGTGGAATCCCGCGGCGCCGCCGGCAGTCGATGAAGAGGCGCGCACCGGCGCGGCAGAAGGAGACGGTGTCTCCGGCGGCGAGGCGGCGGTCACGGACGAAGGCGCTCCACCCCTTCGTCATGACGTAGCTCTGGCTGCTGCTCCAGTAGGAGAAGCGGAAGGCCCACGCCCGCCCGCCGCCGCGGCTGTCCTCGAACCGCAGCACGGCGCCTGCGAGCCTCGCCGCCGCGAGGCCTGCGGCGGGGAGCAGCTGCGGGAGGAAGTGCCGCTCGGCGAAGTGCTTGGGCACCACCAGCCGGTTCAGCTTCCCCACGTCGCTGGGTGTCACCACCTTGTCGAACATGTGCTCCCGCCGCCTCGTCCTCTCCTCGCCGCCGCCGCGCGCCAGCTTGACTCCTCCTCCTTGCTCTTGCTCTGATCCCCTGCTGCTCTCCCTCTCGGCCGCCACCGTCAACGCCATTGATGGATTTGCAGCTCGAGAGGAGCCGATCTTCTCTATCCCGATCGCGGTATGCCTAAGTACACCTGCGCATGTGTACATCTATTTAAGCACGACGATGGCGCCAATTGTCCACGCGTTGACTTTTCATGCCTGGCCGGTAGTACTCCATGTCCTTGCTCGGCCCCTCAGCCGTAGCTTCATTATTATTGTTGGTGATCGGACGGCCTACATGCATGCATCAGTGACGTGCCACCCGATAATTTGAATGACAGTATTAGTAACAAGGAAGCAGGTGCATGTGAAACCATGAGGCGTTCAAGAGGACATCAACTTCTGATTACATGTAGTAAACATGGAACTAAAGTGTGAACTGTCAACGATGTAGATTTGTGATATAAAAGGGCGAAGGGGTCCCGGTCAAGTTGAACCAAGTAGCTAAGCTATGCTACTAAATAAATTAACAATCATGTGATGAAAAGTCATGTGCATGGATAGATAATTGCCATTTGCAGATGTCTAAGAACCTAACGACAAGCTCTAGAGACAAATGTGGTCAATTGCAACTCAAGCTGCAAGAAAAGTCCTTGCTACGGAAGGTCCACGAATGTAATGTACAATTGGGCATAGACATGACCAGATGCTAGGTATATATATATCTGAGCTAAAATGTGTAGAGAGAGATAGACCAAAATATTAATTTCAAGTTGATTAATTAAGATTAAAACATAAAATTATATGGGATGCAAGCTGGAGCATTTGCCAAAAATGCCCAACAAGTCTTAGGGTAGCAATACAACTTTCTTGTACTATTATTGGGTGGGTTAGAATACCCTGTAAAAAAGGGACGGAATACCATTTTTTAAATAAACACAAAAGAAAATATGCAATTCGGTATGTGCGGTGTGGTGGTGAGCTTGTCATCCTCGTTCCTGCCCCAAACAACACATTCTTAATATTATTTTACCATTGTACGATAGTACCACCATTTTGATGAATAAGATGCACACGTATTTTAAGACAAACTTTGGTCGAAAATTTAAGTAATAAAATCTTGATTACATTATACGCCCTCCGTTCCTATGTATAAGCCATATAGTTTTTTGAAAAAATTCCATGATAAAAAAGTGTATTCCGTTGCCCCGCTTGTATGGACAATATTTTTATGAATTTGATTAGGTTTCCTTATCTTCTGCAAAGTCCTCTATTAGCTCACGCCATTTCTAGGGTTAAACTTACCTAAACATTAAATATTTTTTTCTTAATGAGCATTCTTTAATTTCCCTGCCAGAAATTATATGGCTTATATCTAGGAACAGAGGGAGTACGTAATTAGCGTCGTTGGGTTCATATTGGAAAAACACTTTCTAATAATGCTAACTTTATAACAATAATTTTTTACATTTGGAGTAGTCCTTAGTTAAACAAAAACACAACCGAGAGTGCCTTATTTATTAGAATGCATGGAGTATTAATCAAGCAATTGCGTTTCTTCAGTTAGGTCCCTATCCAACCACGACCTCCCCCTTCCCCTCTCTCTAGCGTGAACAATAGTTGAGAGCCTCCCACCACCGACCGGGCCAATCCGATGCCCTCTCCGCCGGATTAGCTGGCCAGAGTTGGGATAGGAGAGGCGCCGGACTAGATAAGTCTAGTTTTAGGGTGTTTGGCAGTATGCCGGTAGTTATGAGTAGGGCATCAGTCTTTCCTGGCAAGATCTGGTGCATCCTGGGTTTGCTTCTTCACCTTCTTCAACTCCGGCTGTTGGAGTTGAAGGTGAACATGCTCTCTCCGGGGACCTCCGTTCATAAGGTCATGGATGTGTGGAGTTGCCTCTTGAAGTTTGACGGGGCTTGGATGCGGCTTTTAATCCCGACCGGCCGTGGAGGTGAGGGGGAGAAGAAGCCAATCCCGGTGTCACGCTCTGGAGGCAGCTGGAGATATTCTCCCGCTTTGGTGCTCTGGCGCAACACCGGGCGGTCGCTGACGAAGCTCTCCATCTGGCTTCGAAGGTTGAAGAAGACAGAGCTTGGCTTGGAGGCGAGTCTTCTCGGTAAGCGTCATTTTCCATGCTCTGGCTCTAATCAGATGCTCTTCCTCCTCTCGGCCGGCCGTGGCGGCGAGGGAGCGGAGGAGGTTGGGCGGATGGGGGCTGGCTTGCGGCGAAGGATCTGGGAGCTCCTGGAGTTTCAGCTCCCTGCGACGGATTCCAAGCGATGATAGTTTCGTGTCGCCGCTATCTTCGGCCAGAAGGGCTGGCCCCATCGAGCATGGCAGCAAAAGCTGCCCATGCTTCTTCCTCCCTAGGTGGAGGATCTTCTCCAGCCTCGACGCTTCCTCACAAGCTCTGACTCGGCCAAGTGGTGATGTCCTCGGTTCGAGTAAGAGCGGCGGCGTCTGGAGGCTGCAAATCGCCGGCGATGTTCTAGGTCTTGATCGCGTTTTTGCGATCTTGTTCTGGGTGGTCTCTGTTTATCTGTAGGACCTTGTTGTAACTTTACTTTCCTTTGTGGTCCTTTCTGTAAGTGTGCACCCACGGCCGAATTAATGGAAACTCCAGGTCCTTCGGGACCCTTCCCGTTCAAAAAATCCAACAATTGGATAGCATGCACTGCGATTTGTGATAACATCACCCTTGAAAATGCGTCTAGGTCACCTCCACTTTGCCAGGACTTGGTCACAACCAAACGTTCATCCCTAGTCAACTATAATTGTTCATATAGGTTATGTCCAATGAGACGTTAGGTGACTAAATTAAGCATCACCACTTGGGGGGTCTCCAGTGATCCAGTTGTTCATGCATCTAGTGTCAACCATACGAAATTACATTTTTTTATTTTCAAATAGTTAAATAATATACTAGTAATTAATGTGGTCTTAACTCAACTCTCAAGTTGGACTGGTGTAGGTGCATGTGAAACCATGAGGTGTTCAAGAGAACATCACCTTCTAATTACATGCAGTAAAATTTTAACTGAATTGTCAACTGTCAACGATGTATATTTGTGAAAAAAAAAGGCAAGGGGTCCCGGTCAAGTTGAACCAAGTAGCTAAGCCATGCTAGTGCCACTAAACAAATTAACAATTCTCATGTGATGAAAAGTCATGTGCATGGATAGATAATTGCCATTCGCAGATGTATAAGAACCTAATGATAAGCTCTAGAGACAAATGAGGTCAATTGCAACTCAAGCTGGAAGAAAAATCCTTGCTACGGAAGGTGCACATATGCAATGGACATTCATGACCAGATGTTAGGTATATATCTGAGCTAAATATGTAGAGATAGATAGGCCAAAATCTTATTTTCAAATTGATTAATTGGGATTAAACACAAAATTAGATGCGATGCAAGCTGGAGGATTTGCCTAAAATGCCCGAGCAACTCTTAGAGTAGCAGTTCAACTTATTTGTACTATTATTGGGTTGGAATACCCTGTGCAAACTAGGCCAAGAGAAGTTTTTTTAGCTTGCATATGATTGAACATTTTTAAAAAAATGCAGTTCGGGTATGTGCTGTGTGGTGGTGAGCTTTTCATCCATCCTCGTTCCTGCCTCAAACAGCACATTCTTAATATTGTTTTACCCTTAAAATACTGCCTCCATTTCGTTGAATAAGCTCTACACGTATTTCAAGACAAACTTTGACCGAAAAAATAAGAAACAAAATCTTGATCACGTTATACGTAATTAGCGTCGTTGGATTCATATTGAAAAACACTTCTAATGATGCTAATTTTATAGCAACAATTTTTATTCATCTGGAGCACGCCTTAATTAAAGAAAACACACACGGGAGTGCCTTATTCATTGAAATGCAGGAAGTATTAATGAAGCAATTGGATACCAGGCACTGCGACTTGTGATGATGTCACCCTTGAAAATGTGTCTAGGTCACCTGCACTTTACTGGGACATGGTCACAACCAAACGTTCCTCCTAGTAAACCACAATTGTTTATATATGTTTCCTGACCAGGAGATTATGTCCAATAAAACGTTAGGTGATTAAATTAAGCATTACCACTTGGGTGGTCTCCGGTGATCCACTTGTTCATGCATCTGGGATCATCCATATAAAATTACATTTTTTTATGTTTATATAGTTAAATAATATACTGCTAATGTGGTATCACTCAACTCTCAAGGGCCAAATTGACAGTTTTAATATTCTCACTTCAATCCGGTTCACCGTAGGCAGGTAGAGAGGTGTTAGGTTTGTAGTGAAATGCATTTGCATCAACATTTCTATATCCCGTACGTGGCTCTCCCGTACGAGACCCCAACCCTAACCTCTCCCGTACCCCACCCTCCGCCGCCGCCGCCGCCGGTAGCGCCGCCGGGGCAAAGTCCCTCGGGGCGTGGCGGCGGCGGGGGCCCTTCCTCGTCGCCTGCGTGAAGAACGGCGGCCGGATCCAACCTCCTCGATGCAAGGCGGAGCAGGCGCGCGTGGGATGGGCGACATCGGCGGCGGCCCTCCTCCCGTCGGCTGTCCCCTGGCGGACCGGCCGGTGCGGTTGGGATGGGCGGCGCTGCGGTCTCCCTCCTCCCGTCGGCTTCCCGCAGCACTCCGGCAGGGGCTGGTGGTGGGCGGCGGCCAGGCCCTCGGTCTGCGTCATGCCATCCACCCCCGCCTCTTGTCGGTGCGTGGAGGCGATCTCGGGCTTCTTCCGCGACACGAGGGCGCCCGGGGCAGCAGCCTTGGGTTCGACGGAGGAGGTGGCCTCTTCTTCGCCGGAGAGGGTCGGCCTGCGGTTGGTGGTGGTGGTTTGATCTATCACCGCCATCCGGCGGTGAGATGGAGGAGCATGGAAGCCGGCGATGGTGTCGCCGGTGGAGGGTTGGGTTGGCCAGCCCGGGATGGTCGCCGACGTGGGGGTCCGACCTGAATAAAGGCGGCGGTCCTAGGGCCTCTCTTGCGTGAAGAGGAGGACCTACCGGAGGCCTGGACTCGTGATCTGGCCGGAGGGTTGAGTTCCGGAAGGCTCCACCGGCGAATGTAACAGTGCTTTGCCTGGAGTTTGCTGGATCGGAGGTATTCGGTCGTGCGCACCCATGCATTTATTCCGACCGTTTGGTTCTGGAGGGAGCGGCGCGAAGCTCTTTTTCTGTGTTGACATCAAGTGACTATGGATCCATGATGAAAGTCGGAAGAAGAGAATTTCATGAAGACCGGAGGGGAGGACTAGCTAAGGGAGGTTCAAGTCTCCACACTGTTGAGGGGCTTGCTTGGTGTCCGAGCTTCACATCAGCGGTATGAAAGTGGGGGCGACATCACAGGTGAAGCGCGAGTCCTAACTTTCGGGGTGAAAACCCAAGGTCCGGCCTTAGCCGATTGTGCACGGCGGTGACCTTGGTGGAGGCATTGTTTTGAAAGCGGGGACTATCTTCAGGGTGAAAACCTAAGATCTTTGATCGGACGACGACGGTGTTTGAGCACTGTTTCCTTCTTGAAGGCGTCGTTTTTTGGAGAGACTGTAATTCAGGTGTTGTCATGGCGGTGGATGTATTGCTGTTGTTAGGCCCGAGATACTGTAGCGGGACTTTATTTCTTAGTTTTTTTTTTGCCTGTGTGCATCCGTAGTGCCATTAGGGTGGTGCGTTGTTGCAGAGGCTGGGTGTAATTGGTATCCTTTGATATTAATATATTCCCTTTATCGAAAAATCAACATTTCTATATTAGTAATCAGTAGTCGGCTTGTCTAGCCCAAAACTGCTTTATGCGCAGTGTGTTGTTTCTGGTAACCAAGGTCGGCAATCAATGGTTTGTATTATTTTGCATAACAAATGCAGCAGTGAGTATCATATTAATCTTGTTATCTGTAGGTTAGATGTAAGAGTCAGATGATAAGTCCTTGAGACAAACACAAGACGGAATAATTAGGGAGGTTAATTGCTAACCAAGTTTGAGTGTATTTTGAGCTTTTTTTTTTGGAAATTCAAACTATTTTAAACTTTGATCAAGCTTACACAAAAGTGTGACAATATTTATGAAACCAAATAGTTATTTGATAAATTCGGTGGCATAAATATTGGTGCTTTTTTTGTATAAACACAATCAAACTTAAAAAACAACTTTCCAAGAAAGTTAGAAATACATTCTTTTGTGGACAAAGAAAGTATCACACTTGGAAGAAAAATCTTTGTTAGGAATGGTACCCACATTGGCCCATGGCCTCTTACTGCAAACTAATTAGTTTACTGATGCAACCATGTACCCACATCAGCTTACATAATTTAATAGTACAAGATAATATGCAATTTGGGTATGTGCTTTTTTTTTTTTTTGCGATGGTGTAGGTTTGTCATCCATCTCCTAATATGCAGCTAGGGGGTAATTAAGACAGTTAGTTTTCTCACATCATCCTTGAAAAGGTGGTGCAGGTCACCTTCCACTTTACTTCGACCTGGTCGCAACCAAACTACCAAAGGTTGTTCCTTGGTCAAGCACATTGTTTAATTATCATATGTCAAACCATAACTAAGTAAGGTTTCCTGACCAGTCTGGCCAACGAAACCTTAGGTGACTAAACTAAGCATCACCACTTGTGCTCATCTCAAATGACCTCGTTTAATTAATTAGCCATGCATCTAATATAAGATGTTCCCACAAACTTGCATTAGTTTGCATCTATATATTGCTAGTGACTCTCAACAGCCAAATTCTCAATATTAATAACCATAGGTAGGCGTGTGTATTATATTTTAGTGCATTGCATTCTCCAAAAAAAATAGTTAATTTCTAGAATCGTTCAGGTCCCTATACCAGCCAAAACCTCATTGGGCTTAGTTCTTTCCTGTGACCAAGTTCAGGTCGGCAATGGTTATGTGACAATGCATTGCAACCTGGACTAGTTCAGCAACCATCAAACTCCCATGTACTAATACATGAGGTACAAGTGTACAGCCCCCAGACTGCTTCCTGGCTCGTACGCGCGAGCAACTCCAGAGGTTGCCAAACCTAAGAAAAAAGGCGTTAGAGATCTCATACACTAAGTTTTTAGAGAAATACCTGTGCAAATTGAAGTTACCTCTGTAGATAAAGATCGTATTTGGTTCCTACATTAGAAAGTTTTTCTTACTACGAATAACCTAGATGGAATGAGTATCAGAAATGTGTCATGAGATTTTGAGGAGTCTATAGATCATTTGTTCATTTCATGTTTTTTTTTTTGAACTGGTTATTTCATGTTCTTTTGAAAACGGTTAATATGAATAGTTGATTATTTCACTTTTAATATACACTAGTAGGAAAAGCCTCATCAGCGGAACACCAAAAATGGATTCTGTGACGCATGGGTGGTGCGCCACAGAAACGTCGCCACAAAAATAAGATTTATGTGGCGCACCGGCCTATACGCCACAAAATTAAGGTTTCTGTGGTGCACGCGTGCTAAGATGCGCCACAGAAAAGCATGCGCCACAGAATTGATTTCCAGTGCGCCACAGAATTTGCTTGCATTATACACGATTTTGTGCTGCCTGCTATACACATGCAGTTTATAGACAACAATATACAGGTTATATACAACAACATACAGAAATAATATAAATAGCATGTACATTGCACAGATATAATGTAGACATCATCATCACATTACTTATAGCCCGATCGAGATATATAGTGGCAAGTGTCAAATGTTTTACATACAACTCTTAATTCATACAAATTTCACAATTTCGAGATACAAAGTGGTCTTCATCCGGTTCCTCCTTTGCTTCCTCCTCTCTACCCACCAGGTTCGCTTGCATCGGGGTCTTCATCCGGTTCCTACTATGATTAAAATGGAAGAAAGTGAGACCAACAAGTCCGATGCACAAGACAAAATGGAATAAATGCCTCATACATTGTTGGTCAACACAAATACTATGGTCAGAAACCATAGTTGCAGTATACACCGCAGTATACTTTGCAGAAGGGCCCTTCTTTCCCCGGCCGCCGTTCCGTGAACGGGTCCTTGACGAGACAACAACGCCGACTTGCCTCTCCGGCGCAGAACCACGGCAGTCCCAGCCGCCTCCCTTGTGGCCGCGTCTCCTGCGCTCTTCTCCATGGCCGGACCACGATTGGACTCACCGGGGGAATAATGATAATCGTCATCACCACTATCGTCAGACTCCAAGGTGCAGAGTACTTTGCAGCAGATGGAACTTTTCTTCCCTCGCCGTCCAGTGAACGAGTCTTTGATGCAAAGACTCCTTATTCCAACGATCAGTCTATTGGTTCACCGGGCTAGACGGCGAAGAGTGCAGGGCGTGGGAGACACGGCCTGAAGCGTGGCAATAGGGGCCGGTATGATGTTGGGCAGGCAGACACGGTCTTTGCATCAAAGACTCGTTCACTGGACGGCGAGGGAAGAAAAGTGGCATCTGCTGCAAAGTACTCTGCACCTGTGGAGTCTGACGATAGTGGTGATGGCGATTATTGATACGTCTCCAACGTATCGATAATTTCTGATGTTCCATGCTAGTTTTATAACAATACCTACATGTTTTGTTCACACTTTATATCGTTTTGATGCATTTTCCGGAACTAACCTATTAACGAGATGTCAAAGAGCCAGTTGCTGTTTTCTGCTGTTTTTGGTTTCAGAAATCCTACAAAGGAAATATTCTTGGAATCGGACGAAATCAACGCCCAATATCTTATTTTTCCCGGAAGCTTCCAGAGCACCGAAGAGGGGCCAGAAGGGAGCCAGGGGGCCCCACCCCACAAGGCGGCACGACCAAGGGGGGGGGGGCGCCCCCCTATGGGGTGGGCTCCCAGGGCCCCTCCGACTCCGCCTCTTCGCCCATATAATCCTTCGTGACCTAAAACTTCGAGGGGAATAAGCCACGATACGGGAAAACCTTCCAGAGCCGCCGCCATCGCGAAACTCCAATTCGGGGGACAGAAGTCTCTGTTCCGGCACCCTGCCGGGACGGGGAATTGCCCCCGGAGTCATCTCCATCGACTCCATCGCCATCTTCATCGCCATCGTTGTCTCCCATGATGAGGAGGGAGTAGTTCTCCCCCGAGGCTGAGGGCTCTACCGGTAGCTATGTGGTTCATCTCTCTCTCACATGTACTTCAATACAATGACCTCATGAGTTGCCTTACATGATTGAGATTCATATGACGAGCTTTGTAATCTAGATGTCATATGCTATTCAAGAGCTTAATTATGTGAACTTTGGGGTTACTGTGACCGCGGTGTAATGGTGACAGTGTGTGCGCCGTGTGTAACTCCCTTATGAATTGTGGTTATGTTAGTACCTCCTATGAATGCTCACGGTGACGGTGTGGGGTGTTTATTAGTACTTGGGAATACGCCTTTGAGGTGTGCTTTTGCACACTTGCCCAATGAATTTGAGTTCTCTATCCAATAAGAGAGTAGTATGATGAAGTTCTTATATTTATATTCAATTATGATTGCAATGTTGAGAGTGTCCACTAGTGAAAGTATGATCCCTAGGCCTTGTTTCTAAGCATTGTAACACCGTTTCCAACAAGTTCTGTTACATGTTCGCTTGCTGCCATCTTTATTTCAGATTGCAATTACTACTTACAATCATCCATATTACTTGTATTTCACTATCTTTTCGCCGAACTAGTGCACCTATACATCTGACAAGTGTATTAGGTGTGTTGGGGACACAAGATACTTCTTGTATCTTAATTGCAGGGTTGCTTGAGAGGACTATCTTTGACCTCTACCTCCCCGAGTTTGATAAACCTTGGGTGATTCACTTAAGGGAAACTTGCTGTTGTTCTACAAACCTCTGCTCTTGGAGGCCCAACACTGTCTACAAGAATAGAAGCACACGTAGACATCAAGCTATTTTCTGGCGTCGTTGCCGGGGAGGTAAGGTAAAAGGTATTCACATCCTCCGACTACTAAGCTATTTCCTAGCACTGTTGCCGGTGTGTGAGTGGTCGAAGCTATCTCCTTTAGATTCTACAATTTTATCTTTTTGTCTCTTGTTTTTATTTTCACTAGTTAGGCATAATGGAAAACAACAAAAAAATTAGTGAGCTTTTTAATCTTTTTCCTAAGTTAGAATTGTTTGATGCGAAAATTTAAAAACCTATGGAACTTTATTTGCATGCTAGTAGCAATGTTATTAGTACGAATGCAATTACTGCTAATGCTATGGAAAAGTCTAAGCTTGGGGAAGCTAGTTTTTATGATCTTTGTAGCTTCCCAGTTTTAGGGGAGAAAATTTGCTCTGATAATACTTTATCTCCCATATGCGATAATTCTAATGATGCTTGTGATATTTTAAATCCACCTATTGAAAATATTCCTTTCAAGGTAGCTATGAAAATTATTGAACGTGTTATAGATAACCGCTATGAAGGGGATGGAACTGTCCGTCCTGAAGATCATTTACTGTTTTTACATGAATTATGCGGGTTATTCAAGTGTGCAGGTATTTCTATGGATGAAATTAGGAATAAATTATTCTCTATGTCGCTGTCTGGTAAAGCGGCGCATTGGTATAAATTGCTGAAGAATAGTCATTCTCTTGGTTGGGAGGAAATTGTATCTCTCTTTTATTCTAAATTCTATCCTCCTCATGAAGTGCATATTGATAGGAATTACATTTATAACTTTTATCCTCGTGATGGAGAGAGTATTTCCCAAGCATGGGGGAGATTGAAGTCACTAATGCTCAAATGTCCCATTCATGAGCTCCCCCGTAATGTTATTATTAATAATTTTTATGCAAGGCTTTCAGGACATTACAAGGACTATCTTGATGCCTGTTTGGAGGGATCTTTCACAAGCAAGGAGGTTGAAGCTAGATGGGATCTTCCTGATCGGATTGAGGAGAACGCTCAAGATTGGGAGAACGACAAAGGTAGAGAGTCAGGTATAAATTATGATTATGAATGCATTGAAACTTTTATGGATACTGATAAATTTCGAAATATGAGTGCTACTTATGGTCTTGACTCTCAAGTTGTTGCAAATCTTTATAAAGATTTTGCCTTTCATTTTGAATTGCCTAGGAAGAATTTCGATAAGTATCATGAACCTTTCAAAGACACTTGCATGGAAAATGAAATTGTTGTTAATGATTGCAATGAACATGCTCAAACTTCTGAGAATGCTATTTCCTATAAGCATGTAATTTTTTGTGGAATACATAGACCTTGTGGAATTAATCAAATCGAAGATGAATATTGTATCCATCACAGAAATGAAAAAACTAGAAAGTGGTCTAGGGCTCTAGATGATCTTGGTAAAAAAAGTGTGTGCCCTCTATCCTTTTATTTGTGAACTTTGCCATAGAGTGGGTCATTTTAATTTTCAATGCTCCTCCAATGATAATTCGAACCCCATGAGTGCTGCAAATTTGTATTGTGATGATGAAATTACTCCTAATCAGCATGATGAACTTACTTTATTTTTGAAGTGTGAAGAGTTATCAAGAAAAATTTCTTTGTTAGATATTAACGATCTTGATATTGATGATGTCTTGCATGGGTGTCTTTCTTATTGCATTGATAATTGCCATACAAATACTTACATACAAAATATTTTAGAAGACGACACTTTGCCAAAATATGATAGGACCGCTGTGTGTTTCAAACTTATTAATGAAAAGGAGGAATCCTCCCAAGTTTCTTCTATTGTTTCTGGAAATAAATCAGGTTATGTGGAAAAGCCTCCCTTCAAGCCTCTTCCTCCTAAAGAAGGGGACGTGGAGAAGGAAAAGAAGAAGAAGGGAACGAAGAAGAAGAAGGGGAATAAAAAGAAAGAGGTAACATCATATCCCCGCATGTATGAGATAACGATAGGTAACCGTAAGTATGTTGCTCCTGATGATTATTATGATAATGAATCTGTGTACAATGATCTTTCTATGCCCTTTACCTACATTAGTGATCATGATTTGAAAGAGCACACTACTTTTGACATTGAAAATCTCTGGGAAACTAATTCTGAAAATGATGATGTTAATAATTGCCATAGTATCAGTACTATCCATGCTTCCTCCCATAATGATATAGAAAGCTCTAAGCTTGGGGATGAGGTGTTTGAAAATCCTTTTGCTACTGATCATTATATGTTTGATACATCTCCTTCTAATAACAATGATGGTATGGTCACAGATGAACATACTGTGAAAGATAACTATTCTATTTCTTATGATGACATTATGCCTCCAATGTTTGATGATTATTATGAAGAATGATATGATATAGGTTATAACTATCCTTATGAAACTTGTCATAGTTATGATTGGATTGCCAAAAACAATTCCCTTAGTATGCAACTTGTTTACCATGTTCAAATTCTTGATAATGATCCTGCTCCAATTACTATTAATGAGAAGAATTCTTCTTATGCCAAAATTAATGATACTTTTATGCATATGAACCATGATAAGAATGTTTTAAGTGATGGTTATATTGTGGATTTCATCAATGATGCTATTGAAAGTTATTATGATAGAGGGAAACATGGTTACATGCATCTTAACAATATTAAGTTTCCCCTCTTTATGTTGAGAATCTTGAAGTTACGCGTGTCTTATCCTCTTATGCTTGTCACTTTGTTCTTCATGAATTTATTTGTGTACAAGATTCCTTTTCATAGGAAGAGGGTTAGGCTTAAATTTGTTTCATACTTGCTTTTTGATGCTCTCTTTGCTTCAACTCTCATCCTTATGAGAGCATCATCATTAAAATTGCTGAGCCCATCTTAATGGCTATAAAGAAAGCACTTCTTGGGAGATAAACCATGTTTTATTTTACTACTGTATTGTTGAGTCTTGGAAGTTGTTACTATTGTAGCAACCTCTCCTTATCATGTTTTTGTGCCAAGTAAAGTCTCTATGGTAAAGTTGATACTAAATTTGGATTACTGCGCAGAAACAGATTTGATGTCTGTCACGAATTTGCGTAGATCTCTCTGTAGAAAAATCAAAAAACTCTGCCAATTTACGTGCGTGATCCTCAGATATGTACGCAACTTTCATTAGTTTTGAGTTTTTCCGTCTGAGCAAGTTAAGTGCCTCTGGAAAATTCGTCTTTACGGACTGTTCTGTTTTGACAGATTATGCCTTTTATTTCACATTGCTTCTTTTGCTATGTTGAATGGATTTCTTTGTTCCATTAACTTTCAGTAGCTTTGTGCAATGTCCAGAAGTGTTAAGAATGATTGTGTCACCTCTGAATATATGAATTTTTGATTATGCACTAACCCTCTAATGAGTTTGCTTTAAGTTTGGTGTGGAGGAAGTTTTCAAGGATCAAGAGAGGAGGATGATACAATATTATCAAGGAGAGTGAAAACTCTAAGCTTGGGGATGCCCCCGTGGTTCATCCCTGCATATTTCAAGAAGACTCAAGCATCTAAGCTTGGGGATGCCCAAGGCATCCCCTTCTTCATCAACAACTTATCAGGTCACCTCTAGTGAAACTATATTTTTATTCCGTCACATCTTATGTGCTTTACTTGGAGCGTATGTGTGCTTTTATTTTTCGTTTGTGTTTGAATAAATTCATGCTTGTGTGGGAGAGAGACACGCTCCGCTATTGCGTATGAACACATGTGTTCTTAGCTTTACTTTTAATGTTCGTGGCGAAGGTTGAAACTGCTTCGTTAATTGTTATATGGTTGGAAACAGAAAATGCTACATGTGGTAGTTGGTATAATGTCTTGAATAATTTGATACTTGGCAATTGTTTTGCTCAAATATATCATGTTTAAGCTCTTGCATCATGTACTTTGAACCTATTAATGAAGAACTACCATAGAGCTTGTTGAAATTTGGTTTGCATGATTGGTCTCTCTAAAGTCTAGATATTTTCTGGTGAGGTGTTTGAACAACAAGGAAGACAGTGTTGAGTCTTATAATGCTTGCAATATGTTCTTATGTAGGTTTTGCTGTACCGGTTCATACTTGTGTTTGCTTCAAACAACCTTACTAGCCTAAGCCTTGTATTGAGAGGGATTACTTCTCGTGCATCCAAAATCCTTGAGCCAAAAACTATGCCATTTGTGTCCATCATACCTACCTACTACATGGTATTTTTCTGCCATTCCAAAGTAAATTACTTGAGTGCTACCTTTAAAATTTCATTCCTTTATCTTTGCAATATATATCTCATGGGAAAATAGCTTAAAAACTATTGTGGTGATGAATATGTAGCTATGTGTCTTAGTTCTTATAAGTTGCTTGTTGAGCGGTAACCATGTTTCTGGGAATGCCATCAACTTTTTACACCTTTGTTGAATATCATGTGAGTTGCTATGCATGTTCGTCTTGTCTGAAGTAAGGGTGATTTATCATGATCAAATGGTTTGAGTATGCATATGTTAGAGAAGAACATTGGGCCGCTAACCAAAGCCATGTATCATGGTGGAAGTTTTCAGTTTGGACATTCATCCTCAATCTCTTATGAGAATATTATTTGTTATTGAATGCTTATGCATTAAAGATGAGTCCATTATCTGTTGTCTATGTTGTCCCGGTATGGATGTCCTAAGTTGAGATCTATTAAAAACGAGAAATCAAATGCGATTGATCTCCTTGGACCTTTGTACAGGCGGCATAGAGGTACCCCTTTGTGACACTTGGTTGAAACATATGTTATGCAATGATAATCCATGTAAATCCAAGCTAATTAGGACAAGGTGCGGACACTATTGGTATTCTATGCATGAGGCTTGCAACTTGTAGGAAGTATTATGCATAACACATATGAATTATTACTACCATTGACAAAATTGTTTCTATGTTTTCAAAATAAAAGCTCTAGCACAAAATAATAATCCATACTTCCCTCTGCGAAGGGTCATTCTTTTACTTTATGTTGAGTCAGTTTACCTACTTCTTTCTGTCTTAGAAGCAAACACTTGTGTTAACTGTGTGCATTGATTCTTACATGTTTACTTATTGCACTTGTTATATTGCTTTATGTTGACAACTATCCATGAGATATACATGTTACAAGTTGAAAGCAATTGCTGAAACTTAATCAACCTTTGTGTTGCTTCAATGCCTTCTACTAAGAATTTATTGCTTTATGAGTTAACTCTTATGCGAGACTTATTGATGCTTGTCTTGAAAGTACTATTCATGAAAAGTCTTTGCTATATGATTCAGTTGTTTAGTCATTTTCTTTACCATTGCTTCAAATCACTTCATTCATCTCATATGCTTTACAATAGTATTGATCAAGATTATGTAAGTAGCATGTCACTTGAGAAATTATCCTTGTTATCGTTTACCTACTCGAGGGCGAGTAGGAACTAAGCTTGGGGATGCTTCATACGTCTCCAACGTATCCATAATTTCTGATGTTCCATTCTAGTTTTATAACAATACCTCCATGTTTTGTTCACACTTTATATCGTTTTGATGCATTTTCCAGAACTAACCTATTAACGAGATGCCGAAGAGCTAGTTGCTGTTTTCTGCTGTTTTTGGTTTCAGAAATCCTACAAAGGAAATATTCTTGGAATCGGACGAAATCAACGCCCAATATCTTATTTTTCCCGGAAGCTTCCAGAGCACCGAAGAGGGGCCAGAGGGGAGCCAGGGGGGCCACCCCACAAGGCGGCACGGCCAGGGGGGCGCCCCCCTATGGGGTGGCCCCCCCAGGGCCCCTCCGACTCCGCCTCTTCGCCCATATAATCCTTCGTGACCTAAAACTTCGAGGGGAATAAGCCACGATACGGGAAAACCTTCCAGAGCCGCCGCCATCGCGAAACTCCAATTCAGGGGGCAGAAGTCTCTGTTCCGGCACCCTGCCGGGACGGGGAATTGCCCCCGGAGTCATCTCCATCGACTCCATCGCCATCTTCATCGCCATCGTTGTCTCCCATGATGAGGAGGGAGTAGTTCTCCCCCGAGGCTGAGGGCTCTACCGGTAGCTATGTGGTTCATCTCTCTCTCCCATGTACTTCAATACAATGATCTCATGAGCTGCCTTACATGATTGAGATTCATATGATGAGCTTTGTAATCTAGATGTCATATGCTATTCAAGTGCTTAATTATGTGAACTTTGGGGTTACTGTGACCGCGGTGTAATGGTGACAGTGTGTGCACCGTGTGTAACTCCCTTATGAATTGTGATTGTGTTAGTACCTCCTATGAATGCTTGATGTCTACGGGTGCTTCTATTCTTGTAGATAGTGTTGGGCCTCCAAGAGCAGAGGTTTGTAGAACAGCAGCAAGTTTCCCTTAAGTGGATTACCCAAGGTTTATCGAACTCAGGGAGGAAGAGGTCAAAGATATCCCTCTCATGCAACCCTGCAACCACAAAGCAAGAAGTCTCTTGTGTCCCCAACACACCTAATAGGTGTACTAGTTCGGCGAAGAGATAGTGAAATACAAGTGGTATGAATGAATATGAGCAGTAGTATGGCGCCAGAAAAATAGCTTGCTGGGCGTGCGGTTGATGGTAGTAATATTGCGGGAAGTAAACATGCGTAGTAACGCAGCAGTAGTAACGCGATAGAAACGAGTAAACAAGCAGCGATAGCAGTATTTAGGAACAAGGCCTAGGGATGATTAGACTTTCACTAGTGGACACTCTCAACATTGATCACATAACAGAATAGATAAATGCATACTCTACACACTCTTGTTGGATGATGAACACATTGCGTAGGATTACACGAACCCTCAATGCCGGAGTTAACAAGCTCCACAACTCAATGTTCATATTTAAATAACCTTAGAGTGCATGAAAGATCGAAACGACTAAACCAAGTACTAACATAGCATGCACACTGTCACCTTCATGCTTATGTAGGAGGAATAATACACATCAATACTATCATAGCAATAGTTAACTTTGCAATCTACCAGAGATCATGATCATAGCATAAACCAAGTACTAACACGAGTGCACACACTGTCACCATTACACCGTGTAGGAGGAATAAAACTACTTTAATAACATTGCTAGAGTAGCACATAGATAAATTGTGATACAAAACACATTGCAATCATAAAGAGATATGAATAAGCACTTCACTACGCCATTCATAACGGTGAATAAGTATTCACGTGAAATATAGCCTAAGAGACCCACACGGTGCACACACTGTCACCTTTACACACGTGGGACAAGGAGTCTCCGGAGATCACATAAGTAAAACTCACTTGACTAGCATAATGACATCTAGATTACAAGCATCATCATATGAATCTCAATCATGTAAGGCAGCTCATGAGATTATTGTATTGAAGTACATAGGAGAGAGATGAACCACATAGCTACCGGTACAGCCCCGAGCCTCGATGGAGAACTACTCCCTCCTCATGGGAGCAGCAGCGGTGATGAAGATGGCGGTGGAGATGGCAGCGGTGTCGATGGAGAAGCCTTCCGGGGGCACTTCCCCGTCCGGCAGGGTGCCGGAACAGAGACTCCTGTCCCCCAGATCTTGGCTTCGCGATGGCGGCGGCTCTGGAAGGTTTCGCGTACCGTGGCTTCTTCCGTCGGGGTTTTTAGGTCAGGACCTTTAAATAGGCGAAAGGGGAGCCTCGGAGGGGCCCTGGGGCCACCACACCATAGGGCGGTGCGGCCCCCTCCGGCCGCGCCAGGGTGTGGTGTGGGGCCCCCGGGGCTTCCTCTCGGCGGCTCTCGGGTGTTCTGGATGGTTCCGGGAAAAATAGGAACACTGGGCGTTGATTTCGTCCGATTCCGAGAATATTTCGTTACTAGGATTTCTGAAACCAAAAACAGCGAGAAAACAGAACTGGCACTTTGGCATCTTGTTAATAGGTTAGTTCCAGAAAATGCACAAATATGACATAAAGTGTGCATAAAACATGTAGGTATCATCAATAAAGTAGCATGGAACATAAGAAATTATCGATACGTTGGAGACGTATCAGCATCCCCAAGCTTAGTTCTGCTCGTCCCGAGCAAGTAAAACGATAACAAAGATAATTTCTTAAGTGACATGCCATCATAAACTTGATCATATTGTAAACATATGTAATGAATGCAGCGATCAAAACAATGGTAATGACATGAGTAAACAACTGAATCATAAAGCAAAGACTTTTCATGAATAGTACTTCAAGACAAGCATCAATAAGTCTTGCATAAGAGTTAACTCATAAAGCAATAAATCAAAGTAAAGGTGTTGAAGCAACACAAAGGAAGATTAAGTTTCAGCGGTTGCTTTCAACTTATAACATGTATATCTCATGGATATTGTCAACATAAAGTAATATAACAAGTGCAATATGCAATTATGTAGGAATCAATGCACAGTTCACACAAGTGTTTGCTTCTTAAGGTGGAGAGAGATAGGTAAACTGACTCAACAATAAAATTAAAAGAATGGTCCTTCAAAGAGGAAAGCATCGATTGCTGTATTTGTGCTAGAGCTTTTATTTTGAAAACATGAAACAATTTTGTCAACGGTAGTAATAAAGCATATGAGTTATGTAAATTATATCTTACAAGTTGCAAGCCTCATGCATAGTATACTAATAGTGCCCGCACCTCGTCCTACTTAGCTTGGACTACCGGATCTTTGCATGCCATGTTTCAACCAAGTGTCACAAAGGGGTACCTCCATGCCGCCTATACAAAGGTCTAAGGAGAATGCTCACATTTTGGATTTCTCGCTTTTGATTATTCTCAACTTAGACATCCATACCGGGACAACATGGACAACAGATAATGGACTCCTCTTAAATGCATAAGCATGTAGCAACAATTATTATTCTCATATGAGATTGAGGATATATGTCCAAAACTGAAACTTCAACCATGATTCATGGCTTTAGTTAGCGGCCCAATGTTCTTCTCTAACAATTTTGCATGCTCCAACCACTAAGGTGATAGATCCTTCAGACAAGACGGACATGCATAGCAACTCACATGATATTCAACAATAGTTGATGGCGTTCCCCAGAAGCATGGTTATCGCACAACAAGCAACTTAATAAAAGATAAAGTGCATAAGTACATATGCAATACTACGATAGTTTTTAAGGCTATTTTGTCCCATGATCTATATATTGCAAAGGTGAATGATGGAATTTTAAAGGTAGCACTCAAGCAATTTACTTTGGAATGGCGGAGAAATACCATGTAGTAGGTAGGTATGGTGGACACAAATGGCATAGTAGTTGGCTCAAGGATTTTGGATGCATGAGAAGTATTCCCTCTCGATACAAGGTTTAGGCTAGCAAAGTTATTTGAAGCAAACTCAAGGATGAACCGGTGCAGCAAAACTCACATAAAAGACATATTGTAAACATTATAAGACTCTACACCGTCTTCCTTGTTGTTCAAAACTCAATACTAGATATTATCTAGACCTTAGAGAGACCAAATATGCAAATCAAAATTTAGCAAGCTCTATGTATTTCTTCATTAATGGGTGCAAAGCATATGATGCAAGAGCTTAAACATGAGCACAACAATTGCCAAGTATCACATTATCCAAGACATTTTACCAATTACTACATGTAGCATTTTTCCAATTCCAACCATATAACAACATAACGAAGAGGAAACTTCGCCATGAATATTATGAGCTAAGAACACATGTGTTCATACGAACCAGCGAAGCGTGTCTCTCTCCCACACAAGGATGAACTTATTCAGAGAACTAAGATAACAAATCAAAAATAAAAGCACACAGACGCTCCAAGTAAAATACATAAGATGTGACTGAATAAAAATATAGTTTTAGGGGAGGAACTTGATGATGTTGTCGATGAAGAAGGGGATGCCTTGGGCATCCCCAAGCTTAGATGCTTGAGTCTTCTTGAAATATGCAGGGATGAACCACGGGGGCATCCCCAAGCTTAGAGCTTTCACTCCTCTTGACCATAGTATATCATACTCCTCTCTTGACCCTTGAAAACTTCCTTCACACCAAACTTCAAGCAAACTCATTAGAGGGTTAGTGCATAATCAAAAATTCACATGTTCAGAGGTGACACAATCATTCTTAACACTTCTGGACATTGCACATAACTTCTGAAAGTTAATGGAACAAAGAAACTCATTCAACTTAACAAAAGCGGCAATGCGAAATAAAAGGCAGAATCTGTCAAAAATAGAACAGTCCGCAAAGACGAATTTTAAAATGGCACCAGACTTGCTCAAACGGAAAAACTCAAAACTAATGAAAGTTGCGTACATATCTGAGGATCACGCTCGTAAATTGGCAGATTTTTTCGAATTTGCTACAGAGACTTGTGCCAGAATTCGTGACAGACAGCAATGCTGTTTCTGCGCAGCGATCCCAAATATAACATCAACTTTAACATAGAATCTTTACTTGGCACAAAAACATGATAAGGAGAGGTTGCTACAGTAGTAAACAACTTCTAATACTCAAATATAAAACAAAGTACTGTAGTAAAAAACACATGGGTTATCTCCCAAGAAGTTCTTTCTTTATAGCCATTAAGATGGGCTCAGCAATTTTGGTGATGCACCCGCAAGAAATAGTATTTGAAGCAAAAGAGAGCTTCAAGAGGCAAATTCAAAACACATTTAAGTCTAACATGCTTCCTATGCATAGGAATCTTGTAAATAAACAAGTTCATGAAGAGCAAAGTAACAAGCATAGGAAGATAGAACAAGTGTAGCTTCAAAAATTTCAGCACATAGAGAGGCATTTTAGTAACATGAAAATTTCTACAACCATATTTTCCTCTCTCATAATAACTTTCAGTAGCATCATGAGCAAACTCAACAATATAACTATCACATAAAGCATTCTTATCATGAGTCTCATGCATAAAATTATTACTACTCCCAACATAAGCATAGTCATTCTTATTAATTGTAGTGGGAGCAAATTCAACAAAGTAGCTATCAAATATAGGAGGTATATTGTAATCATAATCAAATTTATCCTCCATAACAGGTGGTAACAAAAGACTACTATCATTATAATCATCATAAATGGGAGGCAAAGTATCATCAAAGTAAATTTTCTACTCAATGCTTGGGGGACTAAAAATATCATGCTCATCAAAGCCAGCTTCCCCAAGCTTAGAATTTTCCATAGCATTAGCAACAATAGTGTTCAAAGCATTCATATTAATATGTTCCATGGGTTTTTTAATTTTCGCATCAAACCATCCATGTCTTAAATCAGGAAATAGAATAAAAAGGTCATTGTTGTCCATTATGCCTAACTAGTGTAAACAAGAAACCAAATGTCGCAATTGCAGAGTCTAAAGGAAATAACTTTGAGCACACACACAATGGCGCCAGAAAAGTACTGTTACACGGAACCGGAGTATGAGTGCCTTTTACCTTTCCTCCCCGAGCAACGGCGCCAGAAAAGTACTTGATGTCTACGGGTGCTTCTATTCTTGTAGACAGTGTTGGGCCTCCAAGAGCAGAGGTTTGTAGAACAGCAGCAAGTTTCCCTTAAGTGGATTAACCAAGGTTTATCGAACTCAGGGAGGAAGAGGTCAAAGATATCCCTCTCATGCAACCCTGCAACCACAAAGCAAGAAGTCTCTTGTGTCCCCAACACACCTAATAGGTGTACTAGTTCGACGAAGAGATAGTGAAATACAAGTGGTATGAATGAATATGAGCAGTAGTATGGCGCCAGAAAATAGCTCGGCTGGCGTGCAGTTGATGGTAGTAATATTGCAGGAAGTAAACATGCGAGTAGTAACGTAGCGATAGTAACGCAAGTAAAACAGTAAACAAGCAGCGATAGCGATATTTAGGAACAAGGCCTAGGGATTAGACTTTCACTAGTGGACACTCTCAACATTGATCACATAACAGAATAGATAAATGCATACTCTACACTCTCTTGTTGGATGATGAACACATTGCGTAGGATTACACGAACCCTCAATGCCGGAGTTAACAAGCTCCACAATTCAATGTTCATATTTAAATAACCTTAGAGTGCATGAAAGATCGAAACGACTAAACCAAGTACTAACATAGCATGCACACTGTCACCTTCATGCTTATGTAGGAGGAATAATACACATCAATACTATCATAGCAATAGTTAACTTCGCAATCTACCAGAGATCATGATCATAGCATAAACCAAGTACTAACACGAGTGCACACACTGTCACCATTACACCGTGTAGGAGGAATAAAACTACTTTAATAACATTGCTAGAGTAGCACATAGATAAATTTTGATACAAAACACATTGCAATCATAAAGAGATATGAATAAGCACTTCACTACGCCATTCATAACAGTGAATAAGTATTCTGTGAAATATAGCCTAAGAGACCCACACGGTGCACACACTATCACCTTTACACACGTGGGACAAGGAGTCTCCGGAGATCACATAAGTAAAACTCACTTGACTAGCATAATGATATCTAGATTACAAGCATCATCATATGAATCTCAATCATGTAAGGCAGCTCATGAGATTATTGTATTGAAGTACATAGGAGAGAGATGAACCACATAGCTACCGGTACAGCCCCGAGCCTCGATGGAGAACTACTCCCTCCTCATGGGAGCAGCAGCGGTGATGAAGATGGCGGTGGAGATGGCAGCGGTGTCGATGGAGAAGCCTTCCGGGGGCACTTCCCCGTCCGGCAGGGTGCCGGAACAGAGACTCCTGTCCCCCAGATCTTGGCTTCGCGATGGCGGCGGCTCTGGAAGGTTTCGCGTACCGTGGCTTCTTCCGTCGGGGTTTTTAGGTCAGGACCTTTAAATAGGCGAAATGGGAGCCTCGGAGGGGGCCTGGGGCCACCACACCATAGGGCGGCGCGGCCCCCTGCGGCCGCGCCAGGGTGTGGTGTGGGGCCCCCAGGGCTTCCCTCTGGCGGCTCTCGGGTGTTCTGGATGGTTCCGGGAAAAATAGGAACGTGGGCGTTGATTTCGCCCGATTCCGAGAATATTTCATTACTAGGATTTCTGAAACCAAAAACAGCAGAAAACAGGAACTGGCACTTCGGCATCTTGTTAATAGGTTAGTTCCAGAAAATGCACAAATATGACATAAAGTGTGCATAAAACATGTAGGTATCATCAATAAAGTAGCATGGAACATAAGAAATTATCGATACGTTGGAGACGTATCAATGCTCATGGTGACGGTGTGGGGTGTTTATTAGTACTTGGGAATACGCCTTTGAGGTGTGCTTTTGCACACTTGCCCAATGAATTTGAGTTCTCTATCCAATAAGAGAGTAGTATGATGAAGTTCTTATATTTATATTCAATTATGATTGCAATGTTGAGAGTGTCCACTAGTGAAAGTATGATCCCTAGGTCTTGTTTCTAAGCATTGAAACACCGTTTCCAACAAGTTCTGTTACATGTTCGCTTGCTGCCATCTTTATTTCAGATTGCAATTACTACTTACAATCATCCATATTACTTGTATTTCACTATCTCTTCGCCGAACTAGTGCACCTATACATCTGACAAGTGTATTAGGTCTGTTGGGGACACAAGAGACTTCTTGTATCTTAATTGCAGGGTTGCTTGAGAGGACTATCTTTGACCTCTACCTCCCTGAGTTCGATAAACCTTGGGTGATTCACTTAAGGGAAACTTACTGCTGTTCTACAAACCTCTTCTCTTGGAGGCCCAACACTGTCTACAAGAATAGAAGCACACGTAGACATCAATTATCATTATTCCCCCGGTGAGTCCAATCGTGGTCTGGCCATGGAGAAGTGCGCAGGAGACGCGGCCACAAGGGAGGCGGCTGGGACTGGCGTGGTTCTACGCCGGAGAGGCAGGTCGGCGTTGTTGTCTCGTCAATGACTCGTTCCCGGAACGGCGGCCGGGGAAAGTGGGGCCCGTCTACAAAGTATATTGCTGCGTATAGGTGACCAAACATTCTAATCATCGGCACTAAAATGGAAGAAAGAGCCAAGTGGTATCTGAACTAGATATCGATCATATGCCTCATACTTTGTTGGTCGAAACAAATATTAACATTCAGGGATGGAGTAAGTGAGGCCGGGTAGGATGCACAAGAGATTGATATTTGTGCCATCACACCAGGCTCACTTGCTCCACCCCCGAGTGTACGAGTGACCAAACATTCTAATCATCGGCACTAAAATGGAAGAAAGGCCAATGCAATTAAGAAGTAGCTACTATGAACTAAATGGAATGCCTCATACTTTGTTGGTCGAAACAAATATTAACATTCAGGGATGGGGTCAGTGAAGCCAAGTAGGATGCACAAGAGATTCATATTTGTGCCATCACACCAGGTTCACTGGCCCCACCCCAGAGTGTACAAGTGACCAAACATTCTAATCATCAGCCGACGCAATTAAGAAGTGCCAATTCAAATAAGAGACAAGTAGCTAGTATGAACTAAATGGAATGCCTCATACTTTGTTGGTCGAAACAAATATTAACATTCCGGGAAGGCGTTAGTGAGGCCAGGTAGGATGCACAAGAGATTGATATTTGTGCCATCGCACCAGGCTCACTAGCGCCTTCCCGGAGTGTATAGGTGACCAAACATTCTAATCATCGGCACTAAAATGGAAGAAAGAGCCAAGTGGTATCAACTAGATAGCATATGCCTCATACTAGTATCTGTTTCTTATCCAAGTTTTTGCCTCAACCTTTGCATCATTGGCTGAGCTAAGACATCAAGCATAGTTGTTGTTTAATCATGCTCCAAAGGGATTATTCATCACTTGGCATAAACCAAGGGATTATTCATCACTTGGTTTTTTAAAAACCATTAGAAATTGTCCATTTGAGAGAAATAACATTGAGGTGATGTTAAAATGTTTGTCTCCATATTTGGGAGACATTTTTAATATTGGAGTCTAGCTAATGGAAATCAAGAACTAGTCTTGATCTCCAAATGGTGATTAGAGGGAATTTATTCATCTTAAGCAACATTAGGGACAAATGGGTGTTGGAGATATGCCCAAGAGGCAATAATAAAATGGTTATTATAATATATCTTTATGTTTATGATAAATGTTTGCATACCATGCTATAATTGTATTAACCGAAACATTGATACATGTGTGTTATGTAAACAACAAGGAGTCCCTAGTAAGCCTCATGTATAACTAGCTTGTTGATTAATAGATGATCAAGGTTTCATGATCATGAACATTGGATGTTATTAATAACAAGGTTATGTCATTAGGTGAATGATATAATGGACATACACCCAAATAAGCGTAGCATAAGATCACGTCATTAAGTTCAGTTTGCTATAAGCTTTCGATACATAGTTACCTAGTCCTTCAACCATGAGATCATGTAAATCACTTATACCGGACGGGTACTTTGATTACATCAAACGCCACTGCGTAAATGGGTGGTTATAAAGTTGGGATTAATTATTCGGAAAGTATGAGTTAAGGCATATGGATCAAGAGTGGGATTTGTCCACCCCGATGACGGATAGATATACTCTGGGCCCTCTCGGTGGAATGTCGTATGATTAGCTTGCAAGCATGTGAATAGTTCACAAGAGATGATATGCCACGGTACGAGTAAAGAGTACTTGTCGGTGACGAGGTTGAACAAGGTATCGTGATACCGATGATCGAACCTCGGACAAGTAAAGTATCGCGTGACAAAAGGAATCGGTATCGTATGTAAATGGTTCAATCGATCACTAAGTTATCATTGAATATGTGGGAGCCATTATGGATCTCCAGATCCCGCTATTGGTTATTGGTCGGAGAGAAGTCTCAACCATGTCTGCATAGTTCACGAACCGTAGGGTGACACACTTAAGGTTTGATGCCGTTTTAAGTAGATATGGAATATGGAATGGAGTTCGAATTTTGTTCGGAGTCTCGGATGGGATCCAGGACATCACGAGGAGATCCGGAATGGTCCGGAGAATAAGATTCATATATAGGAAGTCATTTTCTAAGTTTGAAAATGATCCGGTGTATTTATGGAAGGTTCTAGAAAAGTCTGGAAGAAATCACCATGGAAGGTGGAGTCCCTGACTCCACCTAGCTTGGCCGGCCAGCCATAGGGAGGAGGAGTCCTAGGTGGACTCCACCAAAGGTGGCCGGCCACACCATCAAGGAAAGGGAGGAGTCCCACCCCAAGTAGGATTGGTCTATTTGGCAGTTTTTGAATTGGGGTCTTATTCGAAGACTTGGGCAACCCTAGATGTGTTCCACCTATATAATGAGGGGCAAGGGGAGGGGGCCGGCCACCACAATCACCACCTTGGCCGCACCACCTAGGGAACCCAAGGCCGGTGCCCCCTCTCCCCAAACCCTAGCCGCCCCTCCTCTTCATACACCTCTAGTAGCGCTTAGGCGAAGCCCTGCCGGAGTTCTCCACCACCACCGCCACCACGCCGTCGTGCTGCCGGGATTCCAAGGAGGATCTACTACTTCCGCTGCCCGCTGGAACGGGGAGAAAGGACGTCGTCATCAACACCGAACGTGTGACCGAGTACGGAGGTGCTGCCCGACTGTGGCACCGTCAAGATCTTCTACGCACTTTTGCAAGCGGCAAGTGATCGACTACATCCACACCGAGATCTAATCTCGTAGGCTTTCGAAATCTTCGAGGGTTAGTCTCATGATCTTCTCGTTGCTACCATCTTCTAGATTGGATCTTGGCTTGTTATTCGTTCTTGCGGTAGGAAATTTTTTGTTTTCTATGCTACGAATCCCATCAGTGGTATCAGAGCCAGGTTTATGCATAGATTGGTTGCACGAGTAGAACACAATGGTTTTGTGGGCGTTGATGCTTTTGTTGTCTTTAGTTCGTGTACTTTGCATCTTGCGGGATGGTGGGATGAAGCGGCCCGGGCTAACTTTACATGAGTGGTATCAGAGCCTTATGGTTGTCTTTATATTTCATGTTGTAGTATTTTTTCAAAGTAGTTGTAATAGTTGCTACACACGGTGAACAACCATGAAGACAGCGCCATGGACCTTGACGCTACGCCGATGACGATGGAGATCATGCCCGTTGATGATGGAGATCATGTCCGTGCTTTGAAGATGAAGATCAAAGGCGCAAAGACTAAAGGGGCCATATCATATCACATATGAATTGCATGTGATGTTAATCCTTTATGCATCTTATCTTGCTTAGATCGCGACGGTAGCATTATAAGATGATCCCTCACATTAATATCAAGATAATAAAGTGTTCCCCCCTCGTATGCACCGTTGCTGCAGTTCGTCATTTTGAAGCATCTCGTGATGATCGGATGTGATAGATTCTACGTTCACATACAACGGGTGTAAGCCATGTTGCACACGCGGAAATACTTGGGTTTGCTTGACGAGCCTAGCATGTAGGCCTCGGGACAACGGAAACCGAAAGGTTGAACACGAGTCATATGGATGATATGATCAACATGTTGATGTTCACCATTGAAGCTACATCATCTCACGTGATGGTCGGTTTTGGTGTAGTGGATGTGGATCGTGTGCCACTTAACAACTATGAGGGATGTTGTATTAAGTGGGAATTCATTAGTAATTAGATTAAAACTTGAACTAATTATCATGAACATAGTCTGAATAGTATTTTTAATTAAGTTTGTAGAATTGGCATCCGTTTTCTACCATGCGCTAGTCTTGTAATTGAGATAGAAATACTGTTAAGTCTGACAAGTAACTTTACGGACTGGTGATGCGCGTAGATGTACACGTCCGTTGGAAACCCCAAGAGGAAGGTGTGATGCGCACAACAGCAAGTTTTCCCTCAGAAAGAAACCAAGGTTATTGAACCAGTAGGAGCCAAGAAGCACGTGAAGGTTGTTGGTGGAGGAGTGTAGTGCGGCGCAACACCAGTGAAACCGGCGCCAACGTGGAACCTGCACAACACAATCAAAGTACTTTGCCCCAACGTAACAGTGAGGTTGTCAATCTCACCGGCTTGCTGAAAACAAAGGATTAAGCGTATCGAGTGGAAAATGGTGTTTGTTTGCAAATAACAGTAAGAACAGTAGAATGTATTCATATGTAAAAGAATGGACCGGGGTCCACAGTTCACTAGTGGTGTCTCTCCAATAAGATAACTAACATGCTGGGTGAACAAATTACAGGCGGGCAATTGAAAAATAAAGATTCAATACATATCAATGATGATTACTATGTGATTTAATCAGGGCATTACGACAAAGTACATAGACCGCTATCCAGCATGCATCTATGCCTAAATAATCCACCTTCAAGTTATCATCCGAACCCCTTCTAGTATTAAGTTGTAAACAACAGATAATTGCATTAAGTATGGTGCGTAATGTAATCAACACAAATATCCTTAGACAAAGCATCGATGTTTTATCCCTAGTAGCAACAAGCACATCCACAACCTTAGAACCTATCGTCACGATCCCGCATTCAATGGAGGCATGAACCCACTATCGAGCATAATTACTCCCTCTTGGAGTTACAAGTATCAACTTGGCCAGAGCCTCTACTAGCAACGGAGAGCATGCAAGAACATAAACAACACATATATGATAGATTGATAATCAACTTGACATAATATTCTATATTCATCGGATCCCACCAAACACAACATGTAGCATTACAAATAGATGATCTTGATCATGTTAGGCAGCTCACAAGATCTAAACAATGATAGCACATGTGGAGAAGACAACCATCTAGCTACTGCTATGGACCCATAGTCCAAGGATGAACTACTCACGCATCAATCCGGAGGCGGGCATGATGATGTAGAGCCCCTCCGGTGATGATTCCCCTCTCCGGCAGGGTGCCGGAGGCGATCTCCTGAATCCCCGAGATGGGATTGGCGGCGGCGGCCTCTCAGTAATGTTTTCTGTATCGTGGCTCTCGGTACAGGGGGTTTCGCGATGAAGGCTATTTATAGGCGGAAGGGTAGGTCAGGGGGCGACGCGAGGGGCCCAGACCACAGGGCCACGCGGCCAGGGCCTGGGCCGCACCGCCCTGTTGTCTGGCCACCTCGTGGCCCCACTTCCTTTCCCCCTCGGTCTTCTGGAAGCTTCGTGTAAAAATAGGACCCTGGGCGTTGATTTCGTCCAATTCCGAGAATATTTCCTTACTAGGATTTCTGAAACCAAAAACAGCAAAAAACAGCAACTGGCACTTCGGCATCTTGTTAATAGGTTAGTGCCGGAAAATGTATAATAATGCTGTAAAGTATGTATAAAACATTGAAGTATTGTCATAAAAGTAGCATGGAACATAAGAAATTATAGATACGTTTGAGACGTATCAAGCATCCCCAAGCTTAGTTCCTACTCGCCCTCGAGTAGGTAAACGATAACACAAATAATTTCTGAAGTGACATGCTACCAACATAATCTTGATCAACATTATTGTAAAGCATATGAGATGAATGGAGTGATCTGAACAAAAGATTGCTAACAAAGATAATGACTAAACAAATGAATCATATAGCAAAACTTTTCATGAATAGTACTTTCAAGACAAGCATCAACAAGACTTGCATCGAGCTAACTCATAAGCAATAAATTCGAGTAGAATGCATTGAAGCAACACAAAGGATGATTAAGTTTCAGCAATTGCTTTCAACTTGTAACATGTATATCTCATGGATATTTGTCAACATAGAGTAATATAATAAGTGCAATAGGTAAACATGTAAGAATCAATGCACACAGTTAACACAAGTGTTTGCTTCTAAGATAGAAAGAAGTGGGTAAACTGACTCAACAATAAAGTAAAAGAATGGCCCTTCGCAGAGGAAGCATGGATTACTATTTTTGTGCTAGAGCTTTTGTTTTGAAAACATAGAAACAATTTTGTCAACGGTAGTAATAATTCATATGTGCTATGCATAATACTTCCTACAAGTTGCAAGTCTCATGCATAGAGTACTAATAGTGCTCGCACCTTGTCCTACTTAGCTCGGAAAACACGGATTATCATCACATGACATATGCTTCAACCAAGTGTCACAAAGGGGTACCTCTATGCCGCCTGTACAAATGTCTAAGGAGAAAGCACGCATTGGATTTCTCGCTTTTGATTATTCTCAAATTAGACATCCATACCGGGACAACATAGACAACAGATAATGGAATCCTCTTTTAATGCTTAAGCATTCAACAATAGTTAATATTCTCATAAGAGATTGAGGTTGTATGTCCAAACTGAAACTTCCACCATGATAGATGGCTTTAGTTGGCTGCCCAATGTTCTTCTCTAACATATGCATACTCAAACTATTTGATCATGAAATCGCACTTACTTCAGACAAGACGAACATGCATAGCATCTCACATGATATCCAACAAAGGTAAAAAGTTGATGGCGTCCCCAGAAACATGGTTACCGCTCAACAAGCAACTTACAAAAATTAAGACACATAACTACATATTCATCACCACAATAGTTTTTAAGCTATTTGTCCCATGAGCTATATATTGCAAAGATAAAGGAATGAAATTTTAAAGGTAGAACTCAAGTAATTTACTTTGGAATGGCAGAAAAATACCACATAGTAGGTAGATATGGTGGACACAAATGGCAAGGTGTTTGGATGCACGAGAAGCATTTCCTCTCAGTACAAGGTTTGGGCTAGCAAGGTTGTTTGAAGCAAACACAAGTATGAATAGGTACAACAAAACTTACACAAGAGCATATTGCAAGCATTATAAGACTCTACACTGTCTTCCTTGTTGCTCAAACACTATACCCGAAAATATCTAGACTTAGAGAGACCAATCATGCAAACCAAATTAAACAAGCTCTACGGTAGTTCTTCATTAATAGATTAAACTACATGATGCAAGAGCTTAAACATGATCTATGAGAGCTCAAACAATTGCCAAGTTGCCAAACCATATGCAACATTTTCTGATTCCAACCAAATAGCAATTTAACAAAGCAATTTCAGCCTTCGCCATGAACATTAAAGCACAATTAAGAACACAAGTGTTCCATATGAAAAAGCGGAGCGTAATATCTCCAATATAAGAATGATGGGATCCAACTTTATTCAAACCGAAATGAAAATAAAAGCAAACCGACGCTCCAAGTAAAGAACATAAGATGTGATGGAATAAAAATATAGTTTCACTAGAAGTGACCTGATAATGTTGTCGATGAAGAAGGGGATGCCTTGGGCATCCCAAGCTTAGATGCTTGAGTCTTCTTAAAATATGCAGGGATGAACCACCGGGGCATCCCCAAGCTTAGACCTTTCACTCTTCTTGATCATAGTATATCATCCTCTTCTCTTGACCCTTGAAAACTTCCTCCACAACAAACTTCAAGCAAACTCATTAGAGGGTTAGTGCATAATAAAAAATTGACATATTCAGAGGTGACACAATCATTCTTAACACTTCTGGACATTGCACAAAGCTTCTGAAAGTTAATGGAACAAAGAAACTCATTCAACATAGCAAAAGCGGCAATGCGAAACAAAAGGCAGAATCTGTCAAAAACAGAACAGTCTGTAAAGATGAATCTGGCAGGGGCACTTAACTTGCTCGAATGGAAAAACTCAAAACTAATAAAAGTTTTGTACATATCTGAGGATCACGCTCATAAATTTGCAGATTTTTTCGATTTTTTTACATGGAGCTCTGCGAGAATTCGTGACAGACAGCAATGCTGTTTCTGCGCAGCAATCCAAATATAGCATCAACTTTAACATAGAAACTTTACTTGGCACAAAAACATGATAAGGAGAGTTTGCTACAGTAGTAAACAACTTCCAAGACTCAACAATACAGTAAATAAAATAAAACATGGGTTATCTCCCAAGAAGTGCTTTTCTTTAACGCCTTTCAGCTAGGCGCAGAAAGTGCAAATCAAGTATTTTCAAGAGAAGAAGCATCAACATTATTATTTTTCTTACAAACACAACTTGGCGCAGAGGGTACCTTAGATGCTCCACTATCTAAACTTTCTATGGTGGTGCTAAGGGTTTTATCAATTTTAGGCCTATAATAATTCTTTGGTTTAGGCACCTTAGAGGCATACATAAATTTTTGCTCTTTACCCACATAAGCTTTATCCTTATACTTAAAAGAAGAAAAAGTTGAACCCAAGGTTCCCATAGCTTTTTCAAGTTCATCAATCCTATTGGTTTGATTATCATGGACAACACAAGTTCCTAGGACACTAATTTTTTCATCAATTCCTCCTAAGGATTTATCAAGTTCATCAGTTTTATCAAGTAACATTTCCAATTTAGTTTCAATACTTGGAAAAATTTTCTCTATGGTTTCCAATTTTTTCATAACATCCTCAAGAGAGATTTCAATTTTAACTTCATTAACAGGTGGTATTCCAACTAGACTCTCAATGATGCAACTAGCTTCTAAAGCGGGAGTACCTAGGAAATTACCTCCCGATAGAGTATCAAGAACATACCTATTCCAACTAGATAAGCCAACATAAAAGTTCCTAAGAAGGATAATAGTGGAGTGTTTCTTAATGCACCTATGATGAGCATTACTAATTCTGTACCAAGCATCTTTAAAACTTTCTCCACCTTGTTGCTTAAAAGAACGAACTTCAACTTCAGGATTACTCATTTTAGTAGCAGTAATAAAAATAAACTAAGCAAATAAAGTAAAGACAAGTAACTAATTTTTTTTGTGTTTTGATATAGAACTAGTAAATAAAACAGAAAGTAAAGTAACTAATTTTTTTGTGTTTTTAATATGAAGCAAATAAGACAGTAAATAAAATAAAGCAAGACAAAAACAAAGTAAAGAGATTGGAAGTGGAGACTCCCCTTGCAGCGTGTCTTGATCTCCCCGGCAACGGCGCCAGAAAAAGAGCTTGATGCGCATAGATGTACACGTCCGTTGGAAACCCCAAGAGGAAGGTGTGATGCGCACAACAACAAGTTTTCCCTCAGAAAAAACCAAGGTTATCGAACCAGTAGGAGCCAAGAAGAACGTGAAGGTTGTTGGTGGAGGAGTGTAGTGCGGCGCAACACCAGTGAAACCGGCGCCAACGTGGAACCTGCACAACACAATCAAAGTACTTTGCCCCAACGTAACGGTGAGGTTGTCAATCTCACCGGCTTGCTGAAAACAAAGGATTAAGCGTATCGAGTGGAAAATGGTGTTTGTTTGCAAAGAACGAGTAAGAACAAGTAGAATGTATTCGGATGTAAAAGAATGGACCGGGGTCCACAGTTCACTAGTGGTGTCTCTCCAATAAGATAACTAACATGCTGGGTGAACAAATTACGAGCGGGCAATTGACAAATAAAGATTCAATACATATCAATGATGATTACTATGTGATTTAATCAGGGCATTACGACAAAGTACATAGACCGCTATCCAGCATGCATCTATGCCTAAATAATCCACCTTCGAGGTTATCATCCGAACCCCTTCCAGGTATTAAGTTGTAAACAACGAGATAATTGCATTAAGTATGGTGCGTAATGTAATCAACACAAATATCCTTAGACAAAGCATCGATGTTTTATCCCTAGTAGCAACGAGCACATCCACAACCTTAGAACCTACTCGTCATGATCCCAGATTCAATGGAGGCATGAACCCACTATCGAGCATAATTACTCCCTCTTGGAGTTACAAGTATCAACTTGGCCGCAGCCTCTACTAGCAACGGAGAGCATGCAAGAACATAAACAACACATATATGATAGATTGATAATCAACTTGACATAATATTCTATATTCATCGGATCCCACCAAAAACAACATGTAGCATTACAAATAGATGATCTTGATCATGTTAGGCAGCTCACAAGATCTAAACAATGATAGCACATGCGGAGAAGACAACCATCTAGCTACCGCTATGGACCCATAGTCCAAGGATGAACTACTCACGCATCAATCCGGAGGCGGGCATGATGATGTAGAGCCCCTCCGGTGATGATTCCCCTCTCCGGCGAGGGTGCCGGAGGCGATCTCCTGAATCCCCCGAGATGGGATTGGCGGCGGCGGCCTCTCGCAATGTTTTCCGTATCGTGGCTCTCGGTACGGGGGTTTCGCGACGAAGGCTATTTGTAGGCGGAAGGGTAGGTCGGGGCGACGCGAGGGGCCCGGACCACGGGCCGCGCGGCCGGGGCCGGGCCGCGCTGCCCTATTGTCCGGCCACCTCGTGGCCCCACTTCCTTTCCCCTCGGTCTTCCGGAAGCTTCATGTAAAAATAGGACCCCGGGCGTTGATTTCGTCCAATTCCGAGAATATTTCCTTACTAGGATTTCGAAACCAAAACGACAGACAACATCAACTGGCACTTCGGCATCTTGTTAATAGGTTAGTGCCGGAAAATGTATAATAATGTTGTAAAGTATGTATAAAGCATTCAAGTATTGTCATAAAAGTAGCATGGAACATAAGAAATTATAGATACGTTTGAGACGTATCAACTGGTACCGTATTGTTAAAGAATCAAGAAATGATTAAGTCCTATTGCAAACTTTTAGTAAACCTCACATTGTTGATTCTAAGAACAATGGTTTCAATTAGTACCTAAAATCATCTTGTCTCCATGAAACTTGAAGTTCAACTCCGTTTGAAAAGTAAGGAGCTGGAAATTTTGTTTTCAGAAATAAGCGAGGTATGAGATATATGTGATATCTAAGACCTTATTGCAATATGATAGAAAATAATCTAGTGAGACTACATAAACACATAAGTTTTATGGGAATGTACGAAGGTTCAAGACGCTAGACGTCCCAATCCTCCAACTATTTGGGCACTAACAATATTCGCATATCCATGAAGTGATCGTCCTTAGTATGCATCGTTGCTAAGACTCGTCGTTTCGAAGCATCACGTGATGATCGGGTGTTATAGATTCTACGAGTGCATACAACGGGTGCAAGCCAGATTTGCACATGCGAATACTGAGGTTACTTTACGAGCCTAGCATGTACAGACATGTTCTCGGAAAGTCGTCATGATATGATGGATAAAATTATGAGTGAAATTGTTCATCATATTACAAAGTTACTAATAGTGAAATATGGAACACTTGTCATATGATGATCAACTTCAAATTAAGAACCTCAAGGTTATTGGTATTTGACCAATGGACCTAGAAGTTATTGAAAGGTGAAGTGTTTTCTGAGAATGAGGAAAGTTAAAAGAGAAACTACAAAAGATTTTGGCAGAAAGAAAGTAAAGTCTAGAAAGTCTAGCTCAGGTGTATATAATGATATACATGTTATGAATGTATTCTTTGATTGGTCATACAATGAAGTTCTTGGGTATTTGTACCAGATTGGTTGATATGAGATGTCATACAACGCATACAAGAATACGATGGCCTAAGTGACTGATAAGGAATATGGTAATAATGCATGTCTGGAACATAATAAAGTGTTATTATGTTTGTCATTGGGATTCTACCTAGCCCTTAGGATTTATAATAAAGAACTTAATAATTGTTATTTTGCTCTGGTCAAATGAAGACAATGAGTTGTTCAAATTATGACCTTACTCCATGTACGATGGATAAGACCTTACTCCATGTACGATGGATAAGACCTTACTCCATGTACGATGGATAAGTTATTATAAATCTTAATGGTGAAACACACACACATAACACTGACACTAATATGTCGTAAGGCAAATGATTTGAATTCCACTTATTAGTGGAACCGCCATTTAGGTCATGTTAGAAAGGAACGCATGAAGAAACTCCATGCAAATGGATTTTTGGAGTCATTTGATTTTTGAATCGTTTGGCGCTTGCAAATCTTTTCTAAAGAGAATGACTGAAATACCGTTCATAGGCCAAGAGTTGAATGGGCAACTAACTTAGTAGAAACATACATGATGATGTATGTGGTTCACTGGGCATAGTTGTGTGTGGGAGATTCTTCTACTTCATGAAAACTTCCAACAATGAATTGAGTATATATATGTGGATATATTCGATAAGGAAGAATTTTGAAACATTTGAATGGATTCAAATAAATTTCAGCATGAAGTGGAAATCATCGTAATATAAAAGTCAAATATCTATGATTGGATCATGGTGGAAATATTTGAATTACGAGTTTTAGCGAACATCTAAGAGAGTTATGAAATTGTTCTACAACTCACGTTTCTTGGAGTATCATAATGATCATGGAGTATCCGAGAGACGTATCCAAACTTTGTTGGGTTAATGATGAGATAATATGACGCCATTATATTTTTGTGGATTATGCTTTAGTGACTACCGCTTTTACACTGAATAGAGCATCATCATGATCCGTTGAAATGACACCATACGAGTTATGGCATGGGTATGAACCCTAATAGTCCTTTCTTAAATTTTGGTATGCATAGCATAAGTAAATAAGTTTACAACCAAAATCGGATGAATGTCTTTGTTGGTTATCCCAGAGATTTGATTGGGAATTCTTCCCACTATGGAGACAAAGACAAAAGTGTTTGTCAATGTTTCTTATTTCCAAGAAATTGTTTCTAGCGGAGTATTTGAGTGGGAGGACAATAGAACTTGATAAGGTTTATGAACTCTGAGCATAATGATCGAGTAGCGCAGCATCGGAAATGGTTCGGAAGCGGCCACGACGATCATGGCTCCCATGACTACAAAGTGTTTTAGCCATGGAGATCAAAGTACCTATTGAACCTTGTAGGTTTGGTTTACTTTGTGATCAAATAAATGATTTGTGGACAAAGGATTGATTTTGAACAATGATAAACCAACTACATACAAAGAAGTTATGATGGGCTCTGACTCCGTTAAAATGGCTATGCGCCATGAAATCCAAGATAGGTGAATACTTTTTGAAAGTAAATGAATCTATGAAATTGATGGACTTGGATGAAATATCCTTGAAGAAGCTCGATTTGTCGAAAAGTTGTTTACGACAAAGTTCAAAGAGTTGACTACGATAAGATTAGATCTTCCGTAGCGATGCTTATAGTCTATGTGGATTACTCTAGTAATCGCTACATATTTCTTTTATGAGATATGCTAGTAGGATGACAAAATATATTACTTAACAGAAGTGTGTATTAAAGCTGTATACAAGATACAACCAAGAGTTTTGCTAGTCCGTGGAATACTAGATAGTATACGAACTTCAATTGGATGAAGTGAGTATCGCGGAGTTGGAATCTTCACCGGATGAAATAGTCAAAGAGTTTTTGATTTCATCAGAAACGATGAAGATGCTTGCATTTGCAAGAAATTAAGTGGGAGCGCTGAGACATATTTATAATACTTTATGTAAATGACATATCATTGATTATAAATGATGTAATTATATATTTAATGTGAATAAAAGGTTTCATTGAGAATTAACTTCAATGAAAGGATATGGACTAACATATTTAGTGTCAAGATCTATGAAGATAGATTGAAACACATAATAAGTTTAAGTGAAAGTACATAGAATGGATATTGAAGTAGTTCAATATAGAAATATTAAGAAGGTGTTCTTTTCATGTGAAGGTTTAACAAGACTTGAGTGTATATGACACTCAATGAGTAAAAAACACATGAGTGATTTTAGATCACGATTAATATGTACACAATCGGATATCCTGTGCTCTAAAGTGTTGTGAGCATGTACCAGAATGATTCATATGATGATCATTGGACGACAGTAAGAATATCCTTGGGTACTTTAGAAGAACCAAGGATATATATAGTTTTATATGGGGTAATGACAAACAAATCGCTGTAAGGTGTTGCACCGATATTAGTTTGGTCACATATAAAAATGAATTTCAAATCTCAATTAGGCTAAGTGTTGTTTAAAAGGTAGCACAATGCTAGATTTAGAAGAGTTCTAAATATTGTGACGGATTCTACAAACGAAGGCAGAGTATGTCATTGTTTTGACAATGACTAAGGATGTTAAGTCAAAAAGTTCTTTGAGAACTTGGTGTAGTTCCGATAGTGTCAGAACTTTGAAGCTATATTGTGTGTGACAATATTAGTGACATATTTCAGACCGCGGAATTAAGGTTCCACCAGAAGACCAAACATATTTTAATGCCGACTCATTTGGAAAATGAGTGATGCGTGAAGACGCAAATGAATTGAAAAATACATACGTTTCTGAGCATGTCAGATCCGTTGACTGAAACCTCTCCCGTGAGGAAAACATGATAAGCACCAGAAGGCCAAGGTGTTATATCTTTACAAATGTAAACTAGATTATTGACTCTAGTGCAAGTGGGAGACTGTTGGAGATATGCCCAAGAGGCAATAATAAAATGGTTATTATAATATATCTTTATGTTTATGATAAATGTTTGCATACCATGCTATAATTGTATTAACCGAAACATTGATACATGTGTGTTATGTAAACAACAAGTAGTCCCTAGTAAGCCTCTTATATAACTAGCTTGTTGACTAATAGATGATCAAGGTTTCGTGATCATGAACATTGGATGTTATTAATAACAAGGTTATGTCATTAGGTGAATGATATAATGGACATACACCCAAATAAGCGTAGCATAAGATCACGTCATTAAGTTTCGTTTGCTATAAGCTTTCGATACATAGTTACCTAGTCCTTCGACCATGAGATCATGTAAATCACTTATACCGGACGGGTACTTTGATTACATCAAACGCCACTGCGTAAATGGGTGGTTATAAAGGTGGGATTAAGTATTCAGAAAGTATGAGTTGAGGCATATGGATCAAGAGTGTGATTTGTCCATACCGATGACGGATAGGTATACTCTGGGCCCTCTCGGTGGAATGTCGTCTGATTAGCTTGCAAGCATGTGAATAGTTCACAAGAGATGATATGCCACGGTACGAGTAAAGAGTACTTGTCGGTGACGAGGTTGAACAAGGTATCGTGATACCGATGATCGAACCTCGGACAAGTAAAGTATCGCGTGACAAAAGGAATCAGTATCGTATGTAAATGGTTCAATCGATCACTAAGTTATCGTTGAATATGTGGGAGCCATTATGGATCTCCAGATCCCGCTATTTGTTATTGGTCGGAGAGAAGTCTCAATCATGTCTGCATAGTTCACGAACCGTAGGGTGACACACTTAAGGTTTGATGTCGTTTTAAGTAGATATGGAATATGGAATGGAGTTCGAATTTTGTTCGGAGTCTCGGATGGGATCCAGGACATCACGAGGAGGTCCGAAATGGTCCGGAGAATAAGATTCATATATAGGAAGTCATTTTCTAAGTTTTAAAATGATCCGGTGTATTTATGGAAGGTTCTAGAAGGTTCTAGAAAAGTCCGGAAGAAATCACCATGGAAGGTGGAGTCCTGGAGGGACTCCACCTAGCTTGGCCGGCCAGCCATAGGGAGGAGGAGTCCCAGGTGGACTCCACCAAAGGTGGCCGGCCACACCATCAAGGAAAGGGAGGAGTCCCACCCCAAGTAGGATTGGTCTATTTGGCAGTTTTTGAATTGGGGTCTTATTCGAAGACTTGGGCAACCCTAGATGTGTTCCAGCTATATAATGAGGGGCAATGGGAGGGGGACGGCCACCACAATCACCACCTTGGCCGCACCACCTAGGGCACCCAAGGCCGATGCCCCCTCTCCCCAAACCCTAGCCGCCCCTCCTCTTCATACACCTCTAGTAGCGCTTAGGCGAAGCCCTGCCGGACTTCTCCACCACAACCACCACGCCGTCGTGCTGCCGGGATTCCGAGGAGGATCTACTACTTCCGATGCCCGCTGGAACGGGGAGAAAGGACGTCGTCATCAACACCGAACGTGTGACCGAGTACGGAGGTGCTGCCCGACTGTGGCACCGTCAAGATCTTCTACGCGCTTTTCCAAGCGGAAAGTGATCGACTACATCCACAACGAGATCTAATTTCGTAGCCTTTCGAAATCTTCGAGGGTTAGTCTCATGATCTTCTCGTTGCTACCATCTTCTAGATTGGATCTTGGCTTGTTATTCGTTCTTGCGGTAGGAATTTTTTTTGTTTTCTATGCTACGAATCCCATCAATGGGATCATGCAAGGGACTTGGGTCATTTGGATCATAAGGCATCAATTAAGGAGGCAACCAGGGACAAAGGGAAACATTTGATGATCCATTATCATAGGCAACAAAGCAACAACTTTTTCCCCTCTAATCTAGCTAGAGTCCTTAAAAGAAATTCTACTTAAAATAAAGTAGCTCTCTGTTGGTATTGATTACCAACATGAACTCAAGCCACTACTTGATCTTACTAATTCAACATCTGACTAATTAAGCATAAGCTCATTTAGTTACTGTCAGCCACTGAGAGATTAACAAAATACAAACAGATAATTTAACCATATAGTTAAATAGGAGAGGCCCGGAATAATAGTACACCCATAAGGTACATGTGCATGACACTTTGAGCTACCAAAAATAAAGGCCAACAGTGGATAAACATCAGCTCAACCATTTCTTGCACTAGAGGAAAAGTAACCAACATTGAAACTTGAACAGTCAAGTGACACTACAAGCAGCTCACACACATGCAAACACATGTGTTGACAGTAACTAAACACGAGAAGAACACCACCAGATATTCATGGGTACTTAGGATCAGTAGGGAATTGATAAAGTACAGTGAGGAGCAAGCATACCATCAGAAATTGTCCATTTAAGAGAAATAACATTGGGGTAATGTTAAAATGTTTGTCTCCATGTTTGGGAGACATTTTAAATATTGGAGTCTAGTTAATGGAAATCAAGAACTAGTCTTGATCTCCAAATGGTGATTAGAGGGAATTTATTCATCTTAAGCAACATTAGGGACAAATGGGATCATGCAAGGTGATACGGGGCGACCTTCGGTCTTCACCGCATCATGTGCTTCATCGCCAAGACGGCACGCTGATGACCCACAAGTATAGGGGATCGCAACAGTCTTCGAGGGAAGTATTACCCAATTTATTGATTCGACACAAGGGGAGACAAAGAATACTTGTAAGCCTTAACAGCGGAGTTGTCAATTCAGCTGCACCTGGAAACAGACTTGCTCGCAAGAGTTTATCAGTAGTGACAGTTTTATGGCAGTGGAAATAGCAAAATAACAGCAGCGGTGAAATAGAGACAACAGTAGTGATTATAGTAAACATCGGGATTAAAATACTCGTAGGCATAGGGACGGATTTAACGGGCGTTGCATGGATGAGAGAAACTCATGTAACAATCAAAGCATGGGCATTTGCGGATAATAATAAAACGGTATCCAAGTACTAATCAATCAATAGGCATGTGTTCCATATTTAGTCGTACGTGCTCGCAATGAGAAACTTGCACAACATCTTCTGTCCTACCAGCCGGTGGCAGCCGGGCCTCTAGGGAAACTCCCGGATATTAAGGTACTCCTTTTAATAGAGTACCGGAGCAAAGCATTAACACTCCGTGAACACATGTGATCCTCACATCACTACCATCCCCTCCGGTTGTCCCGATTTCGTCACTTCGGGGCCATTGATTCCGGACAGCGACATGTGTATACAACTTGCGGGTAAGATCATAAACAACGAATATCTTCATGAATCAATAACATGTTCAGATCTGAGATCATGGCACTCGGGCCCTAGTGACAAGCATTAAGCATAACAAGTTGCAACAATATCATAAAAGTGACATCTACGGATACTAGGCACTATGCCCTAACAATCTTATGACTATTACATGACCAATCTCATCCAATCCCTACCATCCCCTTCAGCCTACGGCGGGGGAATTACTCACACATGGATGGGGGAAACATTGCTGGTTGATGGAGAGGCGTTGGCGGTGATGGCGGTGAAGATCTCCTCCAATTCCCCGTCCCGGCGAGTGCCGGAACGGAGACTTCGGCTCCCGCGACGGAGTTTCGCGATGTGGCGGCTCTCCGGAGGGTTTACGGCGATGTCGACTTCTCTCCGTGCGTTTTTAGGTCGAACCCGATAAGTAGTCCAAAGGGGGCGTCGGAGGCCGGCCGAGGGGCCACACCACATGGCCGCGCGGGCCCCCCCTGGGCCGCGCCGCCATGTGGTGTGGGGCCCTCGGGCCTCCACCTCCTTCGCCCTTCTGGCTCCGTCAATATTTTGGTAAAATAGGGCCATCTGAAGAAATTCCGAGGATTTTCCCGAAAGTTGGATTTCTGCACAAAAACGAGACACCAGAGCGGTTCTGCTGAAAACAGCGTTAGTCCGTGTTAGTTGTATCCAAAATACACAAATTAGAGGCAAAACAATAGCAAAAGTGTTCGGGAAAGTAGATACGTTTTGGACGTATCAACTCCCCCAAGCTTAGCTTATTGCTTGTCCTCAAGCAATTCGATTAACAATCGAGCGATAAAAGAACTTTCACGAACACATTTGCTCATATGATGTATATATTCTCATGCTATGGCTAATACTTAAGCAGTTCATAATGAGATACATGCAAATAAGATCATCCAACAGCTATGTCAATCATGGAGAGGTACCAACAATTAATAATAAGCACCATGAAGCATGTATATAAGCAGGATTGCAATGTTCATAAGAGAATATGATAAAGTGGTATCTCGCTTGCCTGTATTTGATCGGCAAAACATAAATGCCGAGGCACCTCTTGAGTTCATAGAAAGACTAGAAATAGTGATTGTCAAAGATAAAAGCATCAAAGTTATACCACAATCAATCATATTTTGAGACAAGCATATTATACTAAGAATGACAGTTGTGCTCTCAAGATAGTGCTCAAAGAAAGAATGGAGACACAACATAAAAGTAAAGGATTGACCCTTCGCAGAGGGAAGCAGGGATTAACATGCGCTAGAGCTTTTCATTTGTAAAACAGGAGTAAAATTATTTTGAGAGGTGTTTGTTGTTATCAACGAATGGTAATGGGTACACTAACTACCTCATCAACCGGACTCATAAGAGCGGCTCCCATTTTATTTATTTTTGGTTGGCACTCCTTCCAACCTTTCTTTCACAAACCATGGCTAACCGAATCCTCGGGTGCCTGCCAACAATCACATACCATGAAGGAGTGCCTTTTTATTTAAGTTTTATTATGATGATGACACTCCCCCCAACCTTTGCTTACACAAGCCATGGCTAACCGAATCCTTCGGGTGCCGTCCAACAATCACAAACCATGGAGGAGTGTCTATTTAAGTTAATTAATTCGGGATCGGGAATCCCATTGCCAGCTCTTTTTGCAAAATTATTGGATAAGCGGATGTGCCACTAGTCCATATGAGAGTCCGTCAAAAGTAAATGACAAGGTTGAAAGCTAAACACCACATACTTCCTCATGAGCTATGAAACATTAACACAAATTGAGAAGCATTTTGAAAGTTTTAAAGGTAGCGCATGAGAATTTACTTGGAATGGTTTGAAATGCCATGCATAGGTATTTATGGTGGACACTTATGGAACAACTTGGTTTTCAGGTGTTTGGAAGCACGAGCGGCGTCACCGCTCAAGTACAAGTGAAGGCTAGCAAAAGACTAGGGAGCGACAAATCAAGAGAGCAATGAATCGTCATAATCATGCTTGCGGCAAAATAAATTAACGGAGGCATAAAAGTGATACAAGAACTCTGAAGCAATATAAATCATCGAGGCTTAATTGACTTTTTGTTCAGTCATATGCATGCGTGAGCATGTGCCAAGTCGATATAAATGAATTATTCAGAGGAGGATACCACAATGCCATACTTACTTATGAATAAAACAATGCAAGCAAACATCCATGACATGCTACTCATATTAATAAATTGAAACTAAACATGAGAGATCATGAGCTACTAGACTTTCTCAAATAACATATACCTCACATGAACCAACTAAGCATGATCATATGGATGAGTATATGTACAAAAATGAAAGCAAATAGAATTCATACCAGCCTCTCACCACAATCAGATTGTCGTAGATCGTCATTATTGCCTTTTCACTTGTGCAGCTTGGATAATATGAAATGAAAACCACGCTCCAGCCACCGAAGACCATTGAACTCATGATAAACTTTACAAACCAAAGAAGAACAGCAAATATTTTTGGTGTTTTTGAATTAGAAACAAGCACGAAAGAAAACAAGCAAACAAAGCAAAATCTTTTTGGGTTTTCTTATAGCAAACTAATGATAGCTAATAAAGCAAACTAGGAGCAAGGTACCAAATAAACAAATGGTGAAGAGAAACAACAGAAATATTTTTGGTCTTTTTGTGTTTTAGGAAAGAAACAAAGTGAAAACAAAAGAATGCAAACTAATAGAAACACAGAAAAGCAGGATGACAGAAATCTGCCAAATCCTGACAGCAGTACAGAAATCGAATTTAACAAAAATCTTCCATTGCTCAGACCAAAAAGTGTTCAACTAATGAAAGTTAGATAACAACCTGGGGAACATGCTCAAAAATTGGCAACTCAAAATAACGTTCTGGCTGTGCGTACGAATTTTTTTGGTAACAGCACAGAATCTGTTTTTGGACAGCACTTCCCCAAATATCATCTCCCTCTCATTAGAAAACCACTCTAGAGACTAAACAAGTATGTACAAGTATCCAGCAACCATAATATGCAAAGAATGAGTGATGCCGGTATACCTCCCCCCAAGCTTAGGCTTTTGGCCTAAGTGGAGTTCATTCCCAACGAGGGTCGGAGTTCCACGCCGGTGGATCATACATGGAGTGGTGTCTTCGTAATATGACGAGGAACGACCCGGTTCCATGTATGTGCTGGAGGAAACGTCGGGGTACGTGACGGTGTAGTCGTAGGAGGGCTCGGCGTTCTCGGAGTCATGTTGCTGGTGGAACTCTTGTATCTTCATATGTTCCTCCACCACCTCCTTTGTTAGCGACCATGATTGCCTGTCAATATTAAACAAACCCTGCTGGGGAAGAGGGATTTCTTTCTCATTCCCATCAGCAAACAACATTTTATAGACAATATTATCTATAGTGGAGTTAGTAGTAACAAAACGATGGCTCTTCATAACAGCAATATCTAACTTCCTAGGGGTTAATGGTACATCATTAGAGTCAAGAGGAATATCTAGATGTGTTAAAATGCGCAGTGCAATAGTTCCTCCAAAAATAGGCCCCTTGCTAGACAGGCGGCGAGCAATAAGAGAACCAAGATGATAAGGTGTCTCTCCAGTAAGTGCAACATTCAAGAAAGCAAGATGGTAGCTAGAGATGTTACTAGTATTTTCTCTACCCAAAATGCTAGTACTAATGTAATATGCGAAATACTTAATAGCGGGGAGTTGAATGTTTCTTATCTTCCCTCGTCTGGATGGTGCGGCAATCATCCCCGGTGATCCCTCGGTAAAGCTCCAACAAGTCCCGGGGTTGTCATCAATCCTCCTTGCTGTACCTACAGGGGCAATACCCAATGCACCACAAAATTCTTCCAATTTCATGGTAACAGGAATATCATAAATTTTGAATGCGACTGTCGGCTCATATTCCGTGTTGTGGAACTTGAAACTCTCAACGAAAATTTTGGTGAGCCTGTAATATTGTCCCCTTTCATCTCCCACGTAGGTGGCTAGGCCTGCCCTGTTGACAAGGGTGAAGAAGTCATCCAATATCCCTGCATTGGTCAGAAACTCATAACAAGGGAAGGATGAAGCATTAGGAGCCCCATGGTCCTCCTCGGGCGCGAAGCTAGGCGCGATGACATCCTCATTGTAGGATCGCCTAATTTGAGTAGACGCCCTTGAGGGCCTACCGGTGCTGGTTGTTGCTTTCTTGAACAACTCTCCAAACTTGAATTTCTTCATCTCCCCTTCTGAAATTTTCAACAATCATTATAAAATTTGATTTCAAGGTGTGTAATTGAAGGGAACTACTATAGGAACTTGCTAGAGTACTACACATGCATCAAAACTAATTTCTACCACTTAGAACAAGCATGCAAGCTCAATAAACATGTTATCTACAGCAGCAAAATATTCAATATATACTCAACTAAATGAAATTCTAATTGGACAATCAAAGGAGTCACATACCAAGGAGTAAATGTGCCAAATTTCAGACAGAAATCTGGGCTGAGCAAGGAGATCGAAAAATCGCGAGTTCTTGAGCAGAAACACGAGTGAGAGAAACTTGGTACGAGTTTTTTCGGGAGAGAGAAGTTGCTGGGAGGAAGAGATGATGAAGTGGGGCAAGGGGTGGCCCACACCACATGGTGGCGCGGCTCCCTTGCTGGCCGCGCCGCCCTATGGTGTGGCACCCCTCGGTGCCCCACAGGTCATCCTCCGGTGCTCCCGAGTGCCTCGTCGAAAAATAGGACCAACGGTATAATTTTTGTAATTTTTAGAGAACTTTGAAAAATGCACATTTACGGGTATTAAATTAATGATTACTCGCGAGGAAAATGATTTCTAAAATCTTAAATGACTAAAGCATATTGCAAAACAAAAGTGCTACAGCAAATAAAATAGGTGGAAGGAGAAAGAAAGAAAGAAGTGTTGTTTAACTCTTTTATGCAATAAAATATACTTGTTAACAAGGTTGATCAAGTCTTGCTACCAAATAAATTTTATATGGCATAGGAAGAAATAAACCTCAAATCAATCATGTTACCTTATATTGAATTGATATGGATCCAATCACAAGAGTTTGATATTCTTCTTTAGGCTCATATATAGGACAATCAATGGATCCCACTTTGATAGTTTTCACATTAAAAATTGTATTGACTCCACATACTTTATCAATCCTCTTGGGAAAATAAACGAGTGTGTTCCTTATCATCAACATTGAAAGTAACCATGCCTTTATTGCAATCAATAACTGCCCCTGCGAGTATTAAGAAAGGGTCTTCCAAGAATAATGGACATATTATCATCTTCGGGCATTTCCAACACAACAAAATCAGTTAATATCAAGCAATGCTGAGTAACTTGAACAGGAACATTTTCACATAAACCAACGAGGAATAGCGAGTAGATTTATCAGCCATTTGCAAAGATATATCGAGTAGGTATCAATTTATCTAAATCAAGTCTCTTATAAAGAGAAAAAGGCATTACACTAACACCTGCTCCCAAATCACATAGAGCAGTTCTAACATAATTATTCTTGATGGAACAAGGAATAGTCGGTATACTGGGTCGCCCAACTTCTTTGGAATCTTACCATTGAAGGAGTAATTAGCGAGCATAGTGGAAATCTCCTCATTGGGGACTTTCCTTTTGTTAGTAACAATATCTTTCATATACTTTGAATAAGGAGGCAATTTAATAGCATCAGTCAAAGGAATTTGCAAAAATAAAGGTTTCATCCAATCACAAAATTTATTATAATGTTCCTCTTCCTTTGATTTTAGTTTCTTAGCAGGAAAAGGCATTTGCTTTTGAACCCAAGGTTCTCTTTCATTACCATGCTTCTCGGTAATAAAGTCTTCTTTAGTGTACTTTTTATTTTTAGTATGCCTTTCAGGTTCTTTTTCAATTTCTTCTTTATCAGGAGTATCATTCTTATCATTATCTTCCTCATGTTCATTACCACTTTCAGTTTCAGCATCAGAAATAGAAATACTATTAGGATCATTAACAGGTTCAGAGGATTCTACAACATTCTTATGTTTCTTTTTCTTTTTCTTAGAATGAGCCCTAGTTTTAATTAGTTGAGAATCTTGTTCAACTCTTTTGGGATGCCCTTCAGGATATAGAGGATCCTGGGTAGAAACACCACCTCTAGTTGTTACTTCACAAGCATGTTTTTCTTTAGAATTATTTCCCAACAAGTCATTTTGCACTTTAGTAAGTTGATCAATTTGAGTTTGAACCATTTGAAAATGTTTAACAAGTATCTTAACATCATTGGAGGTTCTCTCCACAATACCATGCAATTCACTAATAGCTCGGGAATTTTCCATTAAATGATTCTCTACTCTCATATTAAAGTTTTCTTGCTTAACAATATAATTATCAAATTCATCTAAGCATTGAGCGAGGAGATTTTGAATACGGAATATCTTCCCTAGTAAAGTGTTGAAGCGAGTGTACCTCAATCATGGATGAAGGGGGAATTGTCTCACATATATCTTCTATAGGAGGTAAATTCTTCACATCTTCGAGGTTTAATACCCTTCTCCTTAAGAGACTTCTTGGCTTCCCTCATATCTTCATCATTTAATTTAATCATACCCCTCTTCTTCACTATCGGTGTCGGGGTTGGTTCAGGTGTAGACCAATCATCATGATTCCGGCCTATTTTAGCCAATAATTCTTCGAGCGTCGTCCGGAGTTCTTTTCCTGAAAACACAACCAGCACAACTATCCAGGTATGCCCTAGACTCAATAGTTAGTCCACTATAAAATATATCAAGTAAATCATGCTTTTCAAAATCATGGTCAGGCTGAGCTCTAATAAGGGAACAGAATCTCGCCCAAGCCTCAGGCAATTTCTCTCCATCTTCCTGGTCAAAATTATAAATTCTCCGCAAAGCGAGCATGTTGAGCACTAGCGGGAAAGTATTTGCGGAAGAAAACATCAAGCAATTCTTTTGGACTTTTAATAGAACCAGGAGGCAAATTATTATACCAAGTTTTAGCATTATCCTTTAATGAGAAAGGAAAAATTTTAGCGACAAAATAAGTACGCATCTTAATATCATCGAGAAAACAAGCCACTAAGAGTAGATAACTCAGTCATGTGTTCAACAGACACTTTCTTTTTCAGTACCACAAAAGGGTGTTTTCTCAACAATAGCTATATGAGATAAATCAAGAGAAAAATCATAATCTTTATCCCTAATGTTTATAGGAGATGTGGCAAATTTAGGATCGGGAGATGGTTTATATCTAACGAGCATGTTCCGCAAGCAACTTTTTAATTTTTCTTGCATCGGTAGTAGCATTGCATTTTTCAATAAAAGCATCATCAAGCTCTACATAATCCTCATCAAGATCATCACTAGAATAATCAACGAGACTCGAGTGAATTAACAGGTGTAGCAGCATTAGGAGTTTCGGTATTTTCAATTTGTCTAGACTTAGCAATTGTAGCATCTAGAAAAGATCCCAATGAACCACTATCATCAAGCACAGCAGAAACATTATCAATATTATGAGAATTTTCAGATTCGGAGAAGTACCAGCACGCGAAGCATGCGGCGGTGAAACAAGTTTATCAATCACAGACGGTGAATCAAGAGCAGCAGAGGTACTCAGAGTTGTACCTTTTCTTGTAGTGGATGGTAATATGGCGATCTTAGTATCGCGAGGTTTACCCATAATGGAGAATTTGCAGCGAACAATATCAATCCAAGTGAACTTCCAAATAAAGCTATGCTCCCCGGCAACGGCGCCGAGAAAATAGTCTTGATGACCCACAAGTATAGGGGATCGCAACGAGTCTTCGAGGGAAGTATTACCCAATTTATTGATTCGACACAAGGGGAGACAAAGAATACTTGTAAGCCTTAACAGCGGAGTTGTCAATTCAGCTGCACCTGGAAACGAGACTTGCTCGCAAGAGTTTATCGGTAGTAACAGTTTTATGGCGGTGGAAATAGCGAAATAACGACGGCGGTGAAATAAAGGCAGCGGTAGTGATTATAGTAAACAGCAGGATTAAAATACGTAGGCATAGGGACGGATTTAACGGGCGTTGCATGGATGAGAGAAACTCATGTAACAATCAAAGCATGGGCATTTGCGAGATAATAATAAAACGGTATCCAAGTACTAATCAATCAATAGGCATGTGTTCCATATTTAGTCGTACGTGCTAGCAATGAGAAACTTGCACAACATCTTCGTCCTACCGGCCGGTGGCAGCCGGGCCTCTAGGGAAACTACTTGGATATTAAGGTACTCCTTTTAATAGAGTACCGGAGCAAAGCATTAACACTCCGTGAACACATGTGATCCTCACATCACTACCATCCCCTCCGGTTGTCCCGATTTACGTCACTTCGGGGCCATTGATTCCGGACAGCGACATGTGTATACAACTTGCGAGGTAAGATCATAAACAACGAATATCTTCATGAATCAATAACATGTTCAGATCTGAGATCATGGCACTCGGGCCCTAGTGACAAGCATTAAGCATAACAAGTTGCAACAATATCATAAAAGTGACATCTACGGATACTAGGCACTATGCCCTAACAATCTTATGACTATTACATGACCAATCTCATCCAATCCCTACCATCCCCTTCAGCCTACAGCGGGGGAATTACTCACACATGGATGGGGGAAACATTGCTGGTTGATGGAGAGGCGTTGGCGGTGATGGCGGTGAAGATCTCCTCCAATTCCCCGTCCCGGCGGAGTGCCGAACGGAGACTTCGGCTCCCGCGACGGAGTTTCGCGATGTGGCGGCTCTCCGGAGGGTTTACGGCGATGTCGACTTCTCTCCGTGCGTTTTTAGGTCGAACCCGATAAGTAGTCCAAAGGGGGCGTCGGAGGCCGGCCGAGGGGCCACACCACATGGCCGCGCGGGCCCCCCGGGCCGCGCCGCCATGTGGTGTGGGGCCCTCGGGCCTCCACCTCCTTCGCCCTTCCGGCTCCGTCAATATTTTGGTAAAATAGGGCCATCCGAAGAAATTCCGAGGATTTTCCCGAAAGTTGGATTTCCGCACAAAAACGAGACACCGAGAGCGGTTCTGCTGAAAACAGCGTTAGTCCGTGTTAGTTGTATCCAAAATACACAAATTAGAGGCAAAACAATAGCAAAAGTGTTCGGGAAAGTAGATACGTTTTGGACGTATCACACGCCAAGGAACTCGACGACAAGTACGGAGGGAAGAGAGGATGCCATGGAGACCCGAGGACGCAAGGCCGATGTCACGGAAGCATGGAAGAGAAGGAGAAAGAGGAGCTGGACGCTCCAGGCCGGAACTTCCGCCCCTGATGGCCGGAACTTCCGCCCCACCGGAACTTCCGCCCCCAAGGACCGGAACTTCCGCCCAGATGCCGCCAAGATGCCTTCCAGCGCCCAGAGAAATGGATCAGGCCGGAACTTCCGCCCCGAGGGACCGGAACTTCCGCCCACCCGGAACTTCCGCCCAAGTTCCGCCCAAGCTCCGAAAGTCCACCAAAACGCCCCTGGATGTTACTGCAAGGAAATGGGCCATTTTCGGAACTTGGCCGGAACTTGACCGGAACTTCCGGCCGGACCGGAACTTCCGGCCCCGGAGACCGGAACTTCCGCCCATGACCGGAACTTCCGCCCAAGACGGCCGGAACTTCCGCCCTACCGAACTTCAGTACAACAGCACTTTTCAGCTTGTAACTTATCCCTTCGCCCCCACCTATAAATAGGCTAGTTGGCTCAGATCTGAGATTAGACTTGATGTGAAATTAAAACACGAGCTTTGCTCATGACCCTTGTGGGAACCTTTCTAGATCTACCATCTACGAAGTTATCAACTCTTCTAGGAAGTCGATCTCTTCCATTCTAGGAATTCTAGTGTTTGGATCTTTTGCTATTTGCAATTCTATCTTTGCGCTCTTTTCCTCTTTGGAACTCTATCGATTTCTATTGCCAATCTTTTGTGAGGGCTTCTACTCCTCGTGAGTCTTTTACCTCGCAATTCTATTGGGTTGGTGTATCGGGCCAACGAAGAACAACCGGTTTGTGTGTGTGTGTTGCGTTTGTATCTCCGATCCACCCCACCTACCACCGTGTTCTTCGCGTTCCTCCACCTCCCCCACGAATCCCTTCAAATCCGTGAAGATCGGGCACATCCCTGGGCTTAGCCCTTATCATATGGTATCAGAGCTCCTTGGTTGCCACGGATTTGACCCCCACACCCACCAATTCCACCAATTTCGCCCAAAAAATTTTCCAAAATTTTTTCCCAAAAAATAGCCCCAAATTGGCCTTGGTTGGATCTCGCGATTTGTTGAGTTTTTGGTGGTTTTGGTCCAATAGAAACTTGTCTTTGGTGTTGATCTGCAATTCCCCCACCTTCCCACCGCTCTTAGTGCCAAATTTTCCACGAATTCGAAGATTTTCGGCCCGGATTTCCGCCCAAATCGAAGAACAGCCCGCAGATCTGATTGCGACCGGAAGTTCCGCCCCGAAGGACCGGAAGTTCCGCCCGGGGACCGGAAGTTCTGCCCCTCAGGACCGGAAGTTCCGCCTGGCCGAAATTTTGACAGCTTTCTTCGTTTTTCGTTTTGGCACTAACCCCTTGTGTTTGGACTTCGTTGTGTGTGCCATTTCAGCTACCACTAAGCTTCCGCAACATCAACTACGACGACGGCACCCCGAGGATCCAAGCGGTTCATTTGACACCTTCCACCATAGCAAGTTCAACATCGTCGGCCACCGTCATCAAGTGGTATAACTTGCCCCCTAACTTGTAGCCTTAGCTTCCTTTGCGTACCTTTCCTATCGAGAGTGGCTTTCTAGTGTTGCGAAGCATTGCGCAAGCGTCCCGACCGTGAGGGTGTGCGTGTGTTGAGCAAAGCTACGAAGCAAGCTCGTGTGAAAAGATAGGCAAAAGAAGAGTGACATACTTACATAGATAGTGAGAAAAAGAAAGCTTCTAAGCATATAAAAAAAAGAGAAAGAGAAAAAGAAAAAGAAAAAGAGTGTGAGTGACACCTATACACAAAAGAGTCCAAAGCTTATAAGCAAAAGAGAGAAAAGAGAAGAGAGGCGTCTTGCGCAAATCTTGTTGCTTCTCAATTTTGCAACCGAGCCACGGTCTCTCTTGCGTTAGCGTGACACCGAGCTAGTAGTCTTCGTTAGGACCAATTTTGTTCGTGCTCATTTTCCGTCGCGCTAACCCCATTTTGTCCCACGTGTGTGTTCCACCTTGTGTATGCCTTTTTTGATCACCGCCTTTGACTTGTGACTTTTGGATTTTACCCACTTTTGACAATAGACTTTTCGTTTGGTTTTTCCATTTGGCTTTCCACATCCATACCTAACACCATATAGAGTTTTTGTTTTGTGTGTGTGCATACATATCGGTTGTTCCTCGACTTGAAACACCTTTTCGATTTTGGTTTGCAAGTTTTGACACTTTTGGTAGTTTTCCTTCCACCATACATACATACACCCATCCTAGTGAGACTCACCCAAAATGACACCACAAGAACAAGCCGAGATGAGAGCCTACTTTGCCGAGCTAGATGCTCAAATAGCCAATATGACCTCCAAAGAAAAAGCCGAGTGCAAATCCTACTTCAAACACCTTGAGAGCAAGAGTGACACACCACATGAGTTAAGTGAGGACGCTTTGATTTCTAACAACTTAACCTCTACTCCACTTGTGTTGTCTTCCTCTTTGCTAGGTTGCTCGGACATCGACGACGTCATTGCCATGGAGATGAGCGACTCCACTAAATGTGAGATGAGGGACTCCACTATATGTGAGATGAGTGCATCCACTATATGTGAGCTTGAGTGCATACACTTCGAGAGCATGAGTGATACACCGAGTGAGATGAGAGTGGTAGTTGATAGGTCTTGTGAGGCCATTTCGAATTCTAACAACTTACCTTCTACCTCTAGTGTGTTCTCTTATGTCTCATTAGGTTCCATGGATGACGAGACGCCGATCATGGAGAAGATGTACATGGTGCATGAAGAGGATGATATCTCACCATGCTTGCTCCAAGATGGACATGTCGACCACATGGATCCTCCTACTTCCACAACACCTACTTCACATGAGTCGGCCTACAAAGGTAACAACATAGGTGTTGATGATGCCATGATCCCACTAGTGGACATGATGACTTATGAGTGCATGCATGATCTTGATGATACATTTGCTACGTCACATGCTTCCTTCATATTCCCATGTGATGCTTTTCTTGATAACATTGTTGATCATGTGGAATTGATTGATTGTGATACCATGAACATGCCATGCTATGAGAGTTTCATATTTGCTCCGCTTGCTTGCAATGACAATGATTATGATCATGTTTGTGTTGTGACACCCTTGATGAACACTTGCTCTTTCCATAGGGTAGTCGACAACAATGATAACATGTTAAACATGCTTTGCCCAAAATGTTTGCACTATTCCATGGTCCTTGCATCCAAGATGGTGAATAATGGTTCTTTCTTATGCTTGGTATGCAAGAATGCTTATTTCATTGTCCATGAGATGGCCCCCATAGCCTTCTCAATTTTTGATGACCCTAAGTTACCACATGCCATGAATGCATCTTCTTGCCATATGCACCATCACCATGCATTTCGTACTATCTCGCTTGACACTAATGGTGATGTGCACAAGACATGGAACATCATGATGGATGATGTATTCATCTACCATGCACACACGCTTTTTGTTTTCTCCATTGTGTGTAGAGGTACCCGAACGACAACATCCACCGCCACGGAGCATGAGTTGACGACACGAGCCATCGAGAGCTACCCCACCAAGGACAACCTCCATCACCAAACCCGCGGGATTCAAACCAAAGGGTATGTTTCCCAACGCCTTCGCCATCGTGTGTTTCCAATTTTTCTTGTCGAGCTTCCGGTTTGGTCCAATTCCTCGTCACCTCTTTTGTTTCTTATGCAACATATCTTGAAAGATCTTGTTGGCACAATGGTTGTTCTATGTATTGATGATATCATCATACACTACGAGAATCTCAAGGATCATATCATACATGTGAGAGACACATTATGCACCTTGTGCCACATATCACACCAAAAGTTGCTCTCCTTTGGATTTCTCATTTCATCTTTGGCAATTGCAATGGATTCTTTGACACTTGAGGATACCCATACTCGGCTCACGCCAACCATACGTTCCCAAGCTAGAAGTCTCCATAGCCTTGCCATTGCACATAACAATTTTGCCTCAAATTTTGCCGCCGATACTTGCCTTTTGATGGTTCCATTTGTGTGGGACAAGGCTACACACAACATTTTTGAAACCTTCCAAAGCAAACTTTTACTTGCACAAATTTTTGTCCTACCACATTTTGGATACATCGAAACTCTTTTGATCACCATTTTTGCAAAATGCCTCTTGGAGAAACAACTTGATGCTTCGTATTTGATTGAGAGCATAATACACGCTAGTTCAAGATCGAACCCGGCTCTAATACCTTTCCCATGCTTTGCATTGAACATGCCGAACAATTTCTCTTTCTCATGGTTCTTTTGCAAGCATGATGATGTGATTCTTACCGTTGGTGTTGCCTCAAACAAGTTGACCAATTTCTCTTTCATTTGGTTTGTTGGCACACACGGTTGTGTATATGTTGTTTTCATGAATGTTTTGGAACATATGTTGTGTGATGCACCAAATAGGAGGACCAATTTCTCTTTCCAATGGTTTGTGTGCACACATGTTGATGACATTTTGGACACTCTTTCGTATGTGTTTTTGCCAAACTCTCCACTTGTTGCTTCAAGGATGTTGAACAATTTCTCTTTCCGATGCCTTGAGAGCAACAATGAAAATGACTTTCTACATGAGATGGACACCACGGTTGTCTCACAATTGGGAGTTTTTGTGTTTCCACATTTGGAAGATGTTCATAAGGAGTTCTTACACATTGACCTTGCACATGCCTTATTCTTGATACATTTGTGTTGTGCTAACGGTGTTGTGAACATGAATGGACATGTCGTTGATGATATGCTCCTCTATCACGCACACATATACTTTGCTTGGTCTTTGTTGTGTGAAGGTACAAGTGACTTGTGGATGAGCGTCAACGAATGGGTTCAACCCCACACTTCGACTACACAAGATCTCTCCATGAGAGCACACCGACACTTTGATAAGGTGACCTCCTTCTACATAAGGCCCCTTGCTAAATCCGTTGAACATTGGCTATGCTTTGAGTGTTCTCTTGCTTCTCTTGTGCTATTGATAGGGCTCTTGACAAGTGACGAGACATTCAAGCGTGGTTGTCATCTACCTCCTATACAAGTTTGTGAAGAGCTATCGTCGAGGACGACTCTTTTTCAAGTGGGGGGAGATGATACGGGGCGACCTTCGGTCTTCACCGCATCATGTGCTTCATCGCCAAGACGGCACGCCAAGGAACTCGACGACAAGTACGGAGGGAAGAGAGGATGCCATGGAGACCCGAGGACGCAAGGCCGATGTCACGGAAGCATGGAAGAGAAGGAGAAAGAGGAGCTGGACGCTCCAGGCCGGAACTTCCGCCCAGGACCGGAACTTCCGCCCCACCGGAACTTCCGCCCCCAAGGACCGGAACTTCCGCCCAGATGCCGCCAAGATGCCTTCCAGCGCCCAGAGAAATGGATCAGGCCGGAACTTCCGCCCCGAGGGACCGGAACTTCCGCCCACCCGGAACTTCCGCCCAAGTTCCGCCCAAGCTCCGAAAGTCCACCAAAACGCCCCTGGATGTTACTGCAAGGAAATGGGCCATTTTCGGAACTTGGCCGGAACTTGACCGGAACTTCCGGCCGGACCGGAACTTCCGGCCCCGAAGACCGGAACTTCCGCCCCTGACCGGAACTTCCGCCCAAGACGGCCGGAACTTCCGCCCTACCGAACTTCAGTACAACAGCACTTTTTAGCTTGTAACTTATCCCTTCGCCCCCACCTATAAATAGGCTAGTTGGCTCAGATCTGAGATTAGACTTGATGTGAAATTAAAACACGAGCTTTGCTCATGACCCTTGTGGGAACCTTTCTAGATCTACCATCTACGAAGTTATCAACTCTTCTAGGAAGTCGATCTCTTCCATTCTAGGAATTCTAGTGTTTGGATCTTTTGCTATTTGCAATTCTATCTTTGCGCTCTTTTCCTCTTTGGAACTCTATCGATTTCTATTGCCAATCTTTTGTGAGGGCTTCTACTCCTCGTGAGTCTTTTACCTCGCAATTCTATTGGGTTGGTGTATCGGGCCAACGAAGAACAACCGGTTTGTGTGTGTGTGTTGCGTTTGTATCTCCGATCCACCCCACCTACCACCGTGTTCTTCGCGTTCCTCCACCTCCCCCACGAATCCCTTCAAATCCATGAAGATCGGGCACATCCCTGGGCTTAGCCCTTATCACAAGGGACTTGGGTCATTTGGATCATAAGGCATCAATTAAGGAGGCAACCAGGGACAAAGGGAAACATTTGATGATCCATTATCATAGGCAACAAAGCAGCAACTTTTTCTCCTCTAATCTAGCTAGAGTCCTTAAAAGAAATCCATCATAAGCATGGTCAAACGCACATATATAGCATGGGGCAGATGCTCCAAAGGGATTATATATTCATCACTTGGTAATTTGGAGAGCAAACAAGCAGTAGCCATATCACTCAATCCAATAATATAGTAATTTGGATCATAAGGCATCAATTAAGGAGGCAACCAGTGACAAAGGGAAACATTTGATGATCCATTATCATAGGCAACAAAGCAGCAACTTTTTCCCCTCTAATCTAGCTAGAGTCCTTAAAAGAAATCCATCATAAGCATGGTCAAACACACATATATAGCATGGGGCAGATGCTCCAAAGGAATTATATATTCATCACTTGGTAATTTGGAGAGCAAACAAGCAGTAGCCGTATCACTCAATCCAATAATATAGTAATTTGGATCATAAGGCATCAATTAAGGAGGCAACCAGGGACAAAGTAATTTCGTCGAGCACTTTGTGCCCGCGCGGGAGAGGAAGAGGGAGGGGAAGAGAGTAAGCTCACCGACGATGACAGCAGGGGTGGAGGAGCTCACCGACGACGACGACAGGGGTGGAGGACGCGGCGGCTCCTCCACCTTGACGCGACGCCGGCCCCTCCTCCACCTTGATGCGGCGGCCCCTCCTCGCCATAGCGGCAGCTTGTGCTGCAGGTGGCGGGGATGGGAGGAGCGTGGCGGCATGCAGCCCTCGCGGAGGAAGGCGAAGGCGGCGGCGATGGCGACGCCAGCGTTCACCATGGCGGCGCGCGGCGGTAGGGATCGGAGAGGGGAGAGGGCGGGGTACGGCGGGCGCGCGGTACGGGTGGGGAGGGGTTACACGGCATGATATAGTTCCATTATTTCTGTGGCGTATCAGAACAAGTGCGCCACTGAATCAGTTATTTCTGTGGCGCACCGAGTGCAATCCGCCATAGAAATAGTGGAACCAATGATTAGGGGTGGCAGGGTGTGGGCCCCACCTAGTTTCTGTGGCGCACGGATTCTCGGTACGCCACAAAAATAAGCTATTTTTGTGGCGCATCCAGCCAGGTGCGCCACAAAACAACTTTCTGTGGCCAGTTTAGGTCGGTGCGCCAGAGAACAAAGATCTCACCTATAAGGTTTTTCCTACTAGTGATACCCCTCCAACCAATGCCACAAATATGTTTAAGAATTGGTTGTATGGAATTGAGAAAACAGAAGCTCAAATTAGTGTGGGGTTTTGTGCTTTAGTTTCATCAATTTGTAATTGTTAAAATTGTTGCCCATTTTTTGCAGGTTATCCACGTAGTTGCATATTGGATTCATGTGTGGTCAATCCCCAGACGACTAGCAGAGAAACAACAATAGAGATGTTTTTCCTCAACCATCGATGACTTCTGCTTAGGGAAGCCAAGCGGAAGAACATGCCTCTGTCGACTCCAAAGAATAACCAACGCGTGCCAACAATAGCTTAAGACTACCACCTCCTCACGAAGGAGGCGAGACTTCTTCTCGACGCGATTAGGAACCAACTAAGCAAGCTACATGCATAACAACGCAAACTGGCATTGAAGGCGAGAGTTGAAGAGGGCCTTGGCATCAAAGTTGCAGGCAACGACGAGCGGCACAGAACCTTCGCCCAACTCTAGCACGCCGAGAGACGACGAGGCCTAGCGAACGGAGAGCGGCTCTGCTGGTAAGCAGCATGTGCGTTCGGCGAACGTTCGCCGAACACGAGCATCTCGAGAGCGAGAACCGAGCGGAAGGAGTAGTTGTGTGCTCTCACTGAAAACCAAAGCTCATGCATGAACCAATACATCTAGGAAGCCAATATATATGTCCAACCGGAGCCGACAACAAGCTCAATAAACGCAGTTTAATTCAACTTGTGGCGTTGGCTTCTTCAATTTGCTTATATTGGTTAATCATAACTACAGGCGTATTAGCGTATACATGACGACTCTTCTCGGTTCTCCTCAGATCAAGACAACCTAATTGACTTTTCAACAATTCTGGGGATCGGCTGTGTTCATCTGTATTGCTGCTCTTAGCAACATATGTTACAACGTCCTCACTGTTGATCGACTGTGTTTTTAGACAACACACGGCAAAGGCGTACTCAACGTTAATCTCATCCTCACTAGTAATTTTTCATCGGTAGTTATTTACGAGTAATTTTCCAGTGACACGTAAGTCTCCAACTGTAACTTCTAAGGAGCAGCCTCCTACCTCGCTGATCTGTATTTTTTTTTGTATTTATTTTTCCAGTATTTTTTCTTGTGCATATCTTTAACTTCAATGGGCGCAGCGTAACGCGGCGTCAACATTCCTAGTTTCACATAAAGGATGAAACATTATAAGACTTAATTTCAGGATGTATGATACTAATTGTTTGTCTATAGATGATCAAACCTGGAAGTACTTGACCAGTAAAAGTGCCAAAACATCCACACCTTGGAAGCATATAGCATCGATGCAGTTTTAGCAAGATATATGGATCCATTTCCCATGAACCCTAGACCTCCTATTTTACATAGTCGCTGAATTTTTTTCTTTTTCCCTGAAAATGAGAGTATTGTCCCGACCTCTGCATCGAAGCGATCTACACAAGCATATTTACTGCATAGTTATTCCTTATTTAAAGTTCATAATTTAAGGATCACGCATGGTGATAATATGGATCAACCAATGGAATAAAGAATAAAATAGATCATATGCACCTTGTAGTATATTGAAATGCCGCCAACCACCCTTGTTTAAGATTGCCCATATAGCTTCCATCAACCAATTGCATCCAGAATCCATATATCCCCGCACGTGCTTGTCGCAGCTTCGTCCCAGCCTTCACAGGCAGCTGCCTCGTGTACGATCCCAAATTCACAGGCAGAAACGCAAAAACGTTTTCAACTTGATGGCGAAATATTATAGCTGCAGAAATCACTACCAAACTATAGTAAGCGAAGAACATGGACTGGACCAACCGAAATGAGGAACACAGCGTCAGAATTACAGACGAGCAGAAAATTTTACGATGAAATTAACAGTTTACCATATAGCTTTACCACGAATCCCCACGACTACCATTTACATCCTTGATATAACGAAGAAACTAAAGATCGACAGTTCACATAATTATTTACCTAGAACAGCAGCATAAAATTAAACAGGAGCAATGTTTGCTGCATTTTCTGAAGATGAAGTAAAACTAGGTAGTAAAAGAAACTGACAATAAGCCTTTCTAGAACTGGAAGAAGTCAGTCGTCCATGGCCTTGGCCCTCATGCAGCAGGAGGGCCCGCGCTTGGTCCGGCGGGGGGCGTCGCCACGCCTCTTCCCGTAGAGGTACTCCACCAGCTGCACCCTGGACCGCCGCTGCACGGTCTTGGAGGCACGCCGGCTGGCACGCTCCTCCTCGTGCTTCAGCAGAACCTGCTGGAACTTCTGCATCTCCATCTCCAGCCGGCCTACCTTCTCCGACATCTTCCGCACTCGCTCCAGGATCTTGCGCTGGCTCCTGCTCCGGAGGTCCACGTTCCCGCCGTCCAGCCCGTCCGCGGAGGTGAACTCCTCCGCCTTCGACAGTAGCTTGCCGTTGGCGTCGATCAGCTGCGTGATGGCCTCCTCGGACTCCACCATCTGCGCCCTCACGCTCTCCAGCTCGCTCTCCCCCGACGCCTCCACGCTCGCCCGCAGCTCCTGGAGGATGGACTGGAGGTCCCTCAGCCTCTGCGCATCCGACGAGAGCCGCTCGATGACCTTCTTCTTCCACTCGCGGTGCGGCTCCGTTGTGGCGACGGGCCTCGGTACCTCCTCCTGCTTGTCGACGCCGAGATCCTTCACCAGCATCACCTCAGAAGAGTACCGTTTACCCTTGTCCTTCTCGGACGCCGCCTCGCTCTGCGGTGGCCGCAGGTCATCGTGCCTTCCGCTGCCGCTGCTCGTCCTGACCACGCTCCACAGTGCAAGCATCTTGTCATCAGGTTGTGCTGTGATCTTCTTCTTGAGGCGGTGCGAGCCGATGGCTCGGCGGCTGGGAGTCTGGACAAGGTCAAGCTGAATGTCCTTCAGCATCCGCTCGTAGTTCACGTCACCCGCGTCACTGTCCAAGATGTCCTTGAGCTTGAGCATTTCAATCTGCTTCCTGGCGTCCTGGAGATTGCTGCTGAAATCAAGCCTTTCTTGCTCGAGGACAACTCCAGTGTCTGTAACCACCTTCTGGAGTGCTTTGATTGTTCCATGCAGTTTCTGCAGCTCCATGTCTTTTACCAGTTTGGATGAGTTTTGGTCATCACTTGGTCTCACAGCAATCTTTGAGAGCTGAGGTGACAACAGAAATTCCTAAAAAAAGCAGCAAGTGAAATGAGTCACACACAAGTAAATCAAATCACATACAGCGAGTATAATAAACTAATAAAGGCATACTATTAACAGCACAAACATCAGATTTCTCAAATATATTACGGATGGATGCCTTTTTAGTATAGATATTATGGATCCTTCTAGTACGAAAACATTGGCATTCAGTCTGCACTGAAGAAGTTAAGGGAAAATATGTTTTAGCAAAAATAAACTCAAATAAACTGTCATCATATTTCAACATGAACAGGGAAGAGGCAAATAGAGAGCATTGATAGATAATGCCTAGATGTATTTATACCTCCTTCCTGTGTTTGCTCGATGGCACGCAATCCTTGGCAAGTGACAGGGTTTGTCTCTCCAATGCATCGACTTCAGTTTGCAATGCGCCTAGTACTGTGAAGTCGCCATTCAGGTCAACCTTTAGCCTTCTGTTCTCGATCTCAACAGCACTTAGCTTGTCCTTCAGTGCATCCACGTACGAATTTCTCCGACTGATCTCCTCCTTCAACACTTCCTTCTGTACTATTTCACTTATCTCACAACTCTCACATGTTACAATGAGCTCAAGGACTTTCTCCTTGAAGAGAGCTGCATTGGCAGTGGCGATTTGCATGTTGGCCAGCAATTTTGAGATCTCTGCATCGCAAGACCTCACATCAATCACTGGCTGCTCATTGTTCCTAAGCAATTGCATTTCACTCTGCAGCTTGTGAAGCTCCTCCCTCAACATTTCGTTTGATTTTTCAAGGCCAGCATTGTCGACTTCTTTGCGCTGTTCCATGTTCACCGCACTCTCCTGTTGGCTCTTCCTGCCAGATTTCAGTAGCTTGGTATCTCTTCGCAGAGTACGTCTTCTTGCAGAACCAGTCTCTGGACTAGAACCATCACAGATGCTTATAGTTCTACTGAGCTCCTTCTCAAGGTAGTTATTCTCAAGCTGTAGATCTCCAAGCTTCTTGTTCATCAGTCTGATTTCCTGGTAGAGCTCGTTGCCTGCCGCATGGAGAGACCCGAAATCATCGTGCAAACATTGCAATTCTGATGTCCTCTCATCGTGGAGGCTTCTGAAAATGACACCAAGGATATCTGTCCTAACTGCTTCCCCAATTAGAGTACTGAAATCGTCTTCAAACAACTTCTCTTTCTCCCTTGAGTCATAAAGTTTGCCTGCCAGTGAGGAGTTCTCTTCTATCAGCTTAATAATCTCAGCTTGCAATGATTGTCGTGACTCTTGCAGCTCGGAGAGTTGTCGAACCAAGAACTTGGACTCGGATTTCATCTCATCCACTTTGCGGTTACGGGCCTCCATGTCCTTCCGTAACTCACAGCTGGTCTTTACGAGGTCATGCCTTTCACTCTGAAGTTGTAGCAGCTCCTCGCTCTTCGCTTGCCACTCTTGCCTCAGAACACTCCTTTCTGACCTCAGATCTGCCACCTCTCGCCCAAAATGCTCCAGAAGCGTGACAACAAGCGACTTCTCGAGGATCTGGTTCTGCTTCACATCCTGGGCATCAGAGATAGTATTCAGCAAGCACTTGATCTCATGCAAGATGAGCTGCACAACTACGTCAAGCTTCATCAGATCCAAGGATCCATATTTCTCATCAAACTGTAGTACTTCCATCACAGAACTAATCCCTTCAGTAAGCTTCTGGTTGTTTTGTGACAAAAAGGCCAACTTCTCCTCAAGAACCTTGTGCGACTCTTGTTGCTTCTGCAGTTGCCCTGATACATCAGAATTTGCTTCTGCCATGTCACCTAAGCACCTCTGCAAGACGAAAATCTCGATCTGAGATTCAACAATCTTGTGCTCTTCCTCTTGAAGCTGGTTCTCCTTACACCGCCCATCTTCTAGCAGTAGGGCTATCTGCTTCTGTATTGCACTGAACTGAGTCTTGTCTGAGTGGGTGAGTTCTTTGCTCTTCTCTTTCTCGAGCCTTAACAGTTCCTGTAGCTTGACTACTTCATTACGAACCTTGCTTTTCTCCTGCTGGAGATCCAAGTGTCGTCCTTCTAACTCTGCATACTGGGTTTCCAAATCAAGTAGAGCACCATTGATGCTATCCACCTGAGACAACATCAAAAAATCCAGGGATCAAGTTAAATCATTTTTAACCTTGAGTGAATTAACAAAGTAATGAATATTTCAGGCATCGTACCTCATGCACAAGTGTTCTCTTGTCAGATCTAAGTAGAGAATTCTGATTGCGGAGTGCCTGTGCAGACTCTTCCATGTCTTTCAGCTTCCTTCTATGGCTCTCAACCTCAGAATTGTTTTCAGATAACAAACTTTCCAGGAACACGTTCTTCTCTGATAGCTTCTCCATGGTATGAGAAATACCCTCGACCCGCGCAATGAACATGGCACGCTCAGACTGGTGTCCACTAACCTTGGAGCTGAGGTGCTTGCAAGACTCTTCCAATGCAAGCTTGTTCTCTCTCAGTCCTGCAACCTCAGTAGTAGCAGCTGACAAAGATCTCTCCAAATGAGCATTTTTCTCCAATGTTCTCTCTAGCTGCATCAGATTCTCAACATACAGTGCTTTCACACCATCGTGGTTTTTGATGGTCTCTTTTAGCTCAACATTTCCATCCCTCATCTCTTGAGCCAGTGCTTGGAGAGATTCCACATTGAAATTAACCACTTCTATTTGTTCCTTGATCGAAAAGTGCTTCCTCTCGACATCACCCCTGTCATTCTTTATGTTTGAAAGTTCATGCTGAAGTACCTTCTTTTCCTCCACATGCCGAGACACCTCCTCCTCAAGTCGCCGCTGTGCATTCTTCAGGAAAATTATCTCATCCTGCAAGCGAATTATCACAGATCTAGAGGAGTGGTTTTGATCATCCAGCTTGCGGTTCTCTTCACGAATCTTCTCCAATTCGTTATGAAGCATAAGTTTGCTTGCTTCAATGTCCTTAAACTTGTTTGTTTCGCCATGCTTTTCAAGAGACAAAAGTTTTAGCTTCTCCTGTACTTGTGCCAGTTGCTTCTCTAAAGACAGCCGTGCCATTTCCGCTTGCATGCTTTTGAGTTGCTCTTCTTGTATAGAGATGCTAAGCTTTTCCAACTCGATGTGTTTCTCATTAAGCTCTTCATGCTTCTCTTTTGAAGCACACTTCAGTTTATCTAGCTCCAAATGCAAACCCTGGTTAGCCCTCTCAAGCAGAAGGCACTGTTCCTCTGCAGCACTTAAATTCTGCAGCCCGTTTTGCATCTCCTCTTTCAGCCTCTTGAATTCCTCCTGGGTATGTGATATTTCAGACTTGAGGTTCTGTAACCTGTCACCTGACTGCTGGCACTGTGAAACCGCAGCTTCCCTCTCCGATTCTTGTTGAGCAAGGGCCTTCTTCAGGCAAAGAACTTCCGATTCAGCGCTTTCACTCTTTTCTAACACTGACGAAATCTTCTTCTTAAGGTCTTGATTTTCCTGTGACAAGCTTGAAATTTCTTTCTGTAGCTTCTCATGGTCCTGGTCATCTGCAATACGAGTGTGTTAGTTTTATCTGACTTGTATTAGGATATTGTACTTACAGAGGAATGAGTTTGTACAGCATACCTTTGCTACGTTTTTTCGAATCACCAGTGCTGATGAAAGAGCGGAAAAATGGTGTCATATCGCCACGATTGTCAGAGTCAGTTTCAGACGATGCAGTTTCAGATGGCAGGTCATCATCCAAATCTATCAGATACTCGTCAGGAAATACTTCTGCCATTTTTTTATGAGCCTGTCGGAGCTCCCCAGCTGCATGATCATATCTTTCAGCTAAAGCTCGGTAAGCACGGTATAATTCCTCAAGCAAGGACATCAGCTCCGGGCGCCTTTTGTAGTACATTTCTGCTCTTCTTGCGAACGAGTCAGCGTCCTCATCAATGATCTTGATCATAACTTTGATTTTGCTATCCGTATCTGTGTAAATACAAATTAATCAACACTGGTTCAGTAAGGAGACATAGTTTTCCTAACTTATTACACATATCAGACACTTTGGTATTTTACAGATTTCCTGCACCGAACTTCAGAAAGACCAGAAATGATGTACAGTTGTACACAAGTTGACCAAAATCAGCAGAAACATCTTATGATCTCACATAAACACAGCAAGCAACACTGCCAAGCACTCAGATAGTAACTCAGCTAAGTGTTGCAGAAAGTACAGAAATAGATCCAAACATCAAATTACTAGCACAAGGAATTGCAGTGATATGGTGCCAGCATAAGAACATGTAGAAGCGCATCCCATGTGAGAGAAGCATCAGATGGTTAATCATCAGGGGACAAAATGCACCTTGTAGGATCATATGTGCAACCTAGCATCCAGCCATTGCCAATGGCCCATTGGCTTGAGGATTCATCAATAACCAATTCTAGAATACCAATATAGTGAATCTCAAATGTCAAAATATGATGCCATCTAGCTGAAGTTCATATTTCCTGATTGGTATTTTAATTTAACTTATACTTCGAGTTATGTAATTTTACAAAAGAATTTACAATGCTATACTTCAAGTTATGTAATTTTACAAAAGAATTTACAATGTACCAGCCTAAGAAACCTAATCTGACACAGCAACATGTGACTCCTTACAAAGACTGTCCACAAGCATTGAACTTGTTCATGTGTTTTCCTCAATAAATTTACTGACTTTCAACAAGAGACATGGGGACATGGGCTATTTCCGTACCAAGCATTATGACAGGCAGAGCTTTCAACTAAATCTGTACTTTACTATCAAGGCATTCCGCACATTCACATCCTTGAAAATACACCACACACTGCTAAGACAATGGCAACTAATGCTAACACGCTAATAGAAGAAAATGGTTGGGTTTAAAACAGTTACACCAATCAATGCAAAAGACAGAGGGTATTGTCCATGATGCCACAACACAATTATTTCAAACTTGAATGGGTAGAGGATTAATGCTAATATTAGTGCCAACTATTGCGTTTGGCTGATGCTTTCCAAACAATGTATACGAAGATTTAATAAAACACTTAAAAAGATCTTAATAAAACGGCCATAGTGACCAAACATATCTTACCTGAGAGGTTTTCTTGGAGCCATTTGGAGTTCTTGGGACAGATATGACTATCCCACCACCACGAGTACTTGCGCATCGGATTGTTCGGCGACATCCTCCTCGCCATCAAAGCTGCCAAAGAGAGCAGAACAGAATAGCACTCCTTGGATTCTTCAGAGTTCAGAGAACTTGTTCTGAAATTCAGTAAGGAACCAACCTACATGAAGATCTACTGCAGGCGAACTACCTGTGGCACATCAGAAACGATGAAAATTAGCACTTGTATATGCAGGAATTTCGCACGCAGAGGTAGAAACGAAATCAAAACGCAGCAAAAAAAAAGATGGATCATCAAATTACCCTAGGAAACCGAGAAAGATTCTAGAGATGAAAGTTGCAGTAGAGGGTGAGGGTGACTGTATTGTCGTCCTATATATAGGCATCTCGAAAACAAACCAAGACCACCAGTAGCGCACACACAACGGTCAAAATTTAAGATTAGGTAAACGGTGGCAACGCATTAAGTTATTTCCTAATAATTAGCTTTCTGAAACGGTCAAGTTGTTATCTTTACGCTAACTATGGGGAAAGGTCGTTAATGAGATTACTAATTCTGCGCTTGGAGAGGAGGAGGTGAAAATTTGCAGAAGATTTCTCCAAGATTGCAATCTCAGTTACCAAATTCAGCTGAGACTAGACACAAATTGAAGCATCTCCTACCGTTTCTACTGGCTTGTCGATTGAAATCAATGTCAGAAAAAGATTAAGAAAAGGGAAGGGGTCGTGGAAATTATCAGATGCTACTGAACAAGAGAGGAAGAAGCGAAACAAAAAAATTGCACAAAAGAAGAAGAAGAATCATCAGAAGCCAGACCTCAAGAATCCCACCATACACATGAAAAGCAAAGGGGAAAAATCCTTTGAATTGGAGGTAGAAATGGAAGAATGGCAGAGGAAAGGAAGAAGAGGAGGGCAGGGCGGTGACAAGAGAAGCCAACCAACACAAACAGGGACATATATATTGCCAACAGAAAGGAGAAATGTAGCAAGAAACCCACGCCGCCGCCGCAAACAGGGGAAATTACATCAACAATTCAAGCCGCGTAAAACGGGGTAATCTCTGGGACGAACGGAACCCGGAATCAATACCAAATCAGCAGCGCCATTTGCTCCGGCCATGAAAGGAAAGAAGAAGAAATCGCCGCAAGATGGGGTCCAGGAAATTTACCAAGAATGAAGGAGAAATCGCCGCGTTTCCTAAAGATGCAGAAGGAAAGCAAGATCCTCGCGTCACATCCTGAAGCAGGCCACCAAGAGCGAAAAAGACATTTGCATCCTGAAGCAACAACCCCAGTGACCGAAACCACAGTTTTTGTTTGGGAGGAAAAGATGGGCAGTGGGCTGGTATGTTCTGGGCAGAGATTGTTATCTTATCTAGGGGAAGAAAGATCTTTTTAGGAGGCAGGAACACGAGGGACACGGGAAGCGAAATGGCCTGGCCAAGAAACGGAAACGGCAGGCAGCAGAGCCTACCAGCTAACAATAGCAAGAACAGCGCACAGAAGCAACGAGGAAAAGAACAAAGAAGGAATGCAGCCATTTTCCGGCACAATCTCGACATTCACGGCGCCTAAAATCACGCGGCGCCCAAATCAAGCGAGTGTTACCTTGAGCAGGAGAGGATCTTGGGGGACGGATGGATCTTTCAGCGCAGCCGCGAGCGCGAACCCAGGGAAGAGATCCAGCTGCTGCTCCCCATCCCACCACACACCCACCACCTAGGCCATCATCGTCATCCTAGACATGGAGAGCGCCGTACACCCGAGGAGAGAGGGAGTGTGAGGAGAGAAGAGAAGAGAGAGTGTGTTTGTTTCTTGGAGCTCAGGAGTGAAGGCAATCATGGAGGACCAGAGGGGTGTGGGGGAGGACTGGAGGAAAGCAGGGCCAGTCATGGGCATATTAATTGTTTGCTTACTCATAACATTTGTGATAAATTAGAGGTGAGGACAAAGATTAGGGCACATTACTGAGTAGATTACTGCTGGAACATTTTTTAGGGGAGCAATTTTGTTTATTTTGGTAGAACAGGATGTCAGGAACAGTGTGTGCTGTTCTGCCACACATGTTATCTACCCACTTTGTTACTTTTTTTTACTGATTCCCAGTGGAGAAGTCAAGGACAGAGATCGGTCAAAGAAGATTTGAGGAATATTTTCATCTGCAGCTGCAGTGTGGAATTATTCTACTTTGTTACTGGGGATTGCTCATGTTTATTACCGTAGTGGCTAATTTTTGCGAGGATACTACCAGCATCCGTTGCGGATGGCTTCTGAACGTTGGCGGTAACAAACAACTTCTCCTTTTTTTTCAGTGCAAAATACAACTGTTCACAGAGAGAAAGGAGGAGGGGAGGGAATGGTAGTCTTTTCTTTTACTAACAGTAAATCTTTTTTCTTCAATGCAAATAGAACTGTTTAGAGAGCGAAGACGGTAGATGCAGCTCAATGGTCGTAGCATTGCATTCATCTCATGTGTACCATGTCCTGGTTTCTCAAGTGGCCATTAAATTTCATGTAAACAGGATTATTGTTGTCTTGAGAGATGTTATCTAATCATGACCGTCTTGGCCCCATGAAAAGCTTCACATAACACATAGACCATTTATGTGAAGTCAAGTGGATTGATACAATGTTTCAACGCCACAAACTAACGAAAACTGTAGCAGTATATAAAGAAAATGTACACAATTGATGTTAAGAAGAATTGTATAACAAGCACTTGGTTTAGCGGCATAATTCTTAGACGCCTAAAAATCCAAATGGTTTCTCAGAGAAAGTTAAGAGATTGTCTAGCTTGTAAGTCTAAATTTTCAAGGTGGTTTTGCTTAAGTTATCTAGGACATTCTAGTGTCTAATTCAACACCTCATTAAACCGATGTCTTGCCTCCACAGTCTCTCAAAGGTTAATTGATTCTACTAAGCCCCTATTTGGACACAGACATACCTTTGTCAACAAATATAGTTGTATTATAGAGTATAACTTAATTTTTATGAGCGTCGTTTGTATTTTGTTTTTCATAATAAGATATTATCCTATTTTCAAAGGCAGTTCTTGATCATGTTCCTGACTAGTAGTGGAAAACTGTGGCCGTTTTAGTTATATTTTGAGTCAATAGCATCACACATACAAAAACTTGTTTAGGATGTGCAAACACCTACAACTAGTTGCAAACTGTGTTCCACTTGTACACGAACTTGACATGCGGGTGCAAAAACCTCCAAAGAAGTCCAAATGAGACCCAGAACCAATCATCTGGTGACACGTGGCTACACGCTATCAAAGTGCACACCCATGTGTTTGGTTAATTTTAGAAAACCCCCTCATTCATGCACCTCCTCTTCTCCCGGTCCACATTAGTAATACCCCTGGCCACAAGCTTGACGTGACGTTGTTCTTCCTGGCCCACGCAACGCCGGCGCCCGCTATGACGCACCACTTCAGGCTCATGTACCCATATCTGGCCATGGGCAACCCGGCCCGAACGGCCCGGCCCGGCCCGAAATTCCCGGGCCGGGCCATGCCTTATCTAACTGCTGGGCCGGGCCTGGGCCTGAAATTTTGGCCCGATGAGTAAGTCGGGCCGGGCCTGGGTACCATTTTTAGCCCGATTTTGGCCCGGCCCGGCCCGACCATCTCTGCAGCCTGCCTCCACTTCTCACCTCCGCTCCTGAGATTCTGATCCAGCCCAAGAGTGGCCCAGGCAACCAGCTACGTTGCCCTAACACCACACCACACATTTTCCCTACCTAACCCCACGAACCCCATCCACAATTGCACAGCCGCACTCCCCAATCCCCATCGCTGCTGCACCTCCTTCTCGTGGAGCACTACCGCAGTCCGTCCTCGTCGACAACCGCCGCCAGTCCTCACCCTTGGCCGTCGCACCTGCGTCCTCGCCCGCTGGCCGCGACCGCCGCACCTGCGTCCTCGCCGTTGGCCGTCGCACCAGCGTCCTCGCCGCTGGCCACGACCGCCGCACCTGCGTCCTCGCCTCCGTCGCACCAGCGTCCTCGCCCGCTGGCCGCGGCCGCCGCACATGTGTCCTCGCCTCCGTCGAACCCTTGTCGTGGACGCGGAGGGGTCTCATCTCCACGCCGGCCTCCGCTGGATCTCCTTCGTTGTCGTCCGCCATCGTCAAGATAGGTAAGTTAGTTTTTTTGCTTCTCTGTAGAGGAATGAAAACTAATTGATTTCCTTCTCTTTTCCGTTCTTAGTTAGATCTGAAATTTCTTAACTTCTTTACAGATGGAGATGGAGAACGAGACCGAAAATCGGGTGTCCCCAGTTTGAAGATCTTCATCATAGCCATAACATGTGAAGATCTGGAGGCTGTTTTGATGCTATTTGATGTGAAAACAATTTGCTGTCAAACATGTTGTAAACCGTACTACTATTCTGTTCTAAACTGTGCTATTTTGTTGTATTTCTATCAAGTGCTATGTTAAACGATACCAACACGGACGACTACGGCCGGAAGTTAGCTATATTTCGGGCCGTCGGGCCGGGCCTCGGGCCATCGGGTTTTTGTGTCGGGCCGGGCTCGGGCCTACAAAACAATGAATCTTGTCGGGCCGGGCCGGGCATGGGCCTGATTTTAGGCGTCGGGCTTTTTTAGGCCCGGCCCGAAGCCCGGCCCGGCCCGAGATATGCCCAGGTTACCCAACCGTCGCCATGTGTGCCTTCTACAAAGGTATGGCTTGTTGTCCCCCACTGCTCGACCTTGTCTCGCCGCGCCCGTCCGTAGTCCCTGAAGCTCTCCATTGCTCCTAGGGCGAGCACATCGGCGACTCCGTGACGTGTCATACAACAACAACAATCAGTCGCCCTTCTTTTCTTGTCTCACATGTCTTCTCCCCCGTTCTTTTCTTTCTTCCGTCTGGTGCGGGTGGGGGACGTCCAGTGTGTGTGTCGATGGGGAGGGCGCCGTGCTGCGATAGGGCATCGGCGAAGAAGGGTGTTAGTGCAGCAGAGTCTCTCTAAATCTCATTGTATGTTGAGGCTTACACGGACTCGATTCTTCGGTGAACACAATGGCAAGTCAAATCAACAAACAGGTTACATGCAAAATAAACTAAGAACAAAGCATAGGAGAGAGATGGTTTCCGACACGCGTGCGCTGACATTAATCGTATGTGGTCGCTGGTAGCATCACATCTGGAGAGGTGGATGAACAACAACGTCAAGAACCGCTAGAACACCAAGCTTAAGAAGCGCCTCGCCGTCGTTGCAGGCCCCTTCTCCTCATGTGCCGAGTCCATCTTCCCTCCGTCGCGTTCGTGCCCGTACACCCGCCGTGCCTGCTCCCGCTCGTCATGTCGACCGTGAAGGCCGAGGCGTATAGCTATGATGGCTACTTAGCCCGCCACGCTCCAAGACCTGTTTACCTTCGTCGAGGGCTCGACGTTGGCATCGGCCAGCCGGCGTCAGCTTCTCTCAGGAATGATGGAGGGGAGAGTGCCAAGAGGACCTCTAACTGCTATTCAATTTTTCTCCAAGGGGTTTTCGCAAAATTACAGAGCCAAACCGTGGCCGGCGTGCCGACCAACTGTCAAATTCGGACACTTTGGAGGTTTTTGCACCCGGGCATGTCAAGTTCGTGTACAAGTGAAACACAATTTGCAACTAATTGTAGGTGTTTGTACATCCTAGACAAGTTCGTGTATGTGTGGTGCTATTAACTCTTATATTTTGTATATGCAGTTACATGATCTGCATGATGACCAGATGTCATGTTCTTCCAGGTAACCGGGGAGGTATTTACTGACTGTGGTTAGTGGTGGGAGGGAGATTGTGCACCTAACCACCAGTCCTAATCATTCTTAGGGGATCATTTTTATAATAAGCATGAGTACTGGTAGTAGTGTAGTAGCGGAGGAAGGCATGAGAGTGCTAGCATTAGAAAAAAACTATCGCTATAAAAAAATAAGTGAAGTAATTAAACAATTACACTGCTACTCTAAGCAGATTTATGTAGTACAGTACATTGGTCTTGCTGTCCTCTTTTGTCTTCTTTTTTGCTGATTTGGCCACACACAGTTATGGTTGTTGTCTACCCTTGCATTATTTTTGTTTTTCTAGGAAAAAGCACCTTCTATTCTACACTGGACCACCACTATACCACACAGCTAATTTTGTGTTGTTTTCTCCTTTCTTATCTCAGTTATTTTGCGGGGTTTCGTAGTCAAGAGTTCCCAAGGGGGTAGTGCTTGGAACATGGTTCAAATAGAGCATCATTGGCTGACCCCTTGCGCTGCCAGTGTAATTTTGCTTTTACATAGGTAGATAATCTTAAAGTGCTGATCTAATCAATATAATTATGTAGTGACTATTTTCAGCGGTTTTATCTTATTAAATATAAATTATTGGTAGAGATCATGTAGTAAATTACTCGGATTGTGTTTAGCATTATCGTGGACAATTGTAATCCTTTCGCCTAACTAGATTTATGTCTATTTAGTGCTCATTTGACCCGTATTGCTCACTTTTATGGCTGGTTTTCAACCACAAGTTATAAGAAAAGTAAACAACACAATTTAACAACCACAAACTGAGCATTAGAGGTGGTTTGCATAGCATAAGTACCACCACTATAAAATATGGCTTCCACGTTTTGATCACTTATGATTGTACCCTTAATTAGTTAGACTTAACAATGGTACGACGTCTTTAACTATTATGTAACGTTGATGTACACCTAGGTAACACCATGGTTATTATCTCTATTCAACTCTGCTATATATATAGTGTGTGGGACGGGGATTGGTTCACTTCTATAGCTACCGATGCACACCACTAAAATTAAACAACAAAATTGCCCGATGCTATACAGAGCCTAGGTACATATGGACTCGGTTACTAAATCTTAACAAAAAAATATACTTTAAGTTATTATAAAGATAATGCATTTAAATAATGAGTAAAAGGTATGACCATTTGAGAGGTGTCCAGAAATTTTAAAAACCGGGTGAGGAAAAAATTGTTATAATGCAAGTGATGATATTTTCTTTTGAGAAAGGGTTGTGCATACATTACTTTTTTCATACGAAAGGTATATATTTATTCTCTATGGATACATATGCTCTGTGGATACATATGCCCAGATATGAACAATACGCACTATGACCATTTTGTCATTAATTTCATTAAGTATTGCACTATATCAAATATAGCCATAAGTTTTTCCATTTTTATGTGTCCAAAATACAAACTTCTATTTTCCTTGGCTAGTGAGAACATATTTGCACATCACAAAAGGTGCATGTAATTGGTGTGTTTAAGCACCTTAATTAAATTACCCTGGTGTGTCACCGGGAAAATGATGGGTGCGAGCCTGCGAGGAGTGTTGCACAGCACATGATCGATTTTTTTTTTTTTTTGATATGAGCACATGATCGATATGATAGAGCGAGACACTATTCTCAGATTCCTCTGGTTTGTGATTAAATTGATGCAGCTAGCGGTGCACGTTCAAGAGTTGGTAAGTTTTAAATCATGATGAAGAGTTTTTAAAACTAATAAAGGGTACGGAATTTATATATTCCTTGCTGAGAGTGGATGCATGTGGATACTTTAATTTAGCATTCGGGTCCATGCAAATCCAAAAAAATATTTGGAAAAAATACTTACTTGGTTTTAAATGTAAATATCACACTCAGGAAAACAGGAATACAATTCTGTCCGAAAATTCACAATGAGTCTGGAAGAAAAAAATAGTGTTGACTATGGAATGACACAGTTTTTGTGCATTTTACATGACTGGAAATTATAGACACGTACGAGGATGGATTGCATGGTCTTAATTACACTGTGCGCTTCAGTCCTATAATCTGGAACAAAAACTAGCTACGTGGAGATTGCTTCAATTGGGGACTGTCGGCTTGACTTTGCTGAGAGCTAGCTAAGCTAACCTAAGTGTTTCTTGGGTGCACCGTCAAAGTCATAGCATTTACCTAAAAGCCAATCATTAGGCTTCTAAATTAAACCAGTTGCACTGTACTTTGTTCATGCATGAGTTCATCAGCATGAGTAAATTTTACCTCATTTTTTGTTTCTTTTTTCTAGCCTTTATTTTTCTTTGTATATATCCATGCAGGTCGATACCAGAGAATTATACATAGGAATTTACGCGGACATAGAGTAATTTTTTGGAACTTTTCATGAGTATTTATTTTCCAAAGATCATGCACTCGATCTGGATTCTCGGCGGATCAGGAATTCAGGATCATCTCCCTCTTTGTGGAGCAAAGGCAAGGGTACCACAAGATAGTGCATGTGCGTGTGCAAGTACAAGATCATCGATGAGCCCACGCTGATATTGATACACTGGAAAGAACCTCCCATGTCATGCATCCAGTGCATGCACTCAAGATCATTGATGTACACATAGCTGGCTGTCCCGTGGAATAGTGGATGCATTGCAATGCAACCCTCTGGTCTTCTTCGTTCCCATATGCAAGTTCTACTCATACCAGCTAGATTAATTGACCAACAACTTTCTCATTCCAAATAGCTTGCATTGATTTGGTGGTAATAGACTAATAGCCTAACATGTAAATAGTATTGTGACGTTGCCATTCCTTTTCGTTGCAAAACACACATGTACTTACTGAGTCAAACAATCTAGAGCTAGCTTAGCCATGCCTGGATGCATGTGGTTAGGTGAAGATGAACTAGCTTAGCTAGCTAAATGTCCCTACTAAAACAGAGATAGCTATCTACATGTCTATCATTTGTTTGTCCCTCTTGAAATCTAGCAGCACAAAGCAAATTAGGTTTTAGCATAACATAGGTTGTTGCCAATTTTTCTGGAAGACATAGGTTGTTGTCATGGATACAGCACCTTACGGAACAAATATTGTGCTGAATCTGTTTCAAAAAAACATATTATACCGATTTTATTTTTACGGCCATATTTAGCTCTAGAAACCTGAAGGAAATAACTTTTAGAGTGAATTTCACTTTTTACCTTATAGTTGTCCATTTGTGGCACATATTACCCTCTTTAGTGCAACTTCTACCAAAAAATGCTATCTAGGAGACTTTAAATACATATTATTTCAGTTTAGTATTTTGCTTGTTTTTCATAGATAGGACTGGCATGTTAGTTGATGTGGCACGACAAAATGTGCAAAGATCGGAGGGTGTCATCGACGATTATGTCCAGATTTAGCATATCTATTTATTCCATTCCTCGCCGTCGCTATGAAATTTTTGAACCTCAATCATCCTCCCATACCCTTCCCCAAACACACATTAGAGAACGAGGGTCCAAACCTTCTAAAATACATAATTTAGACAAATTTCAACTCAATGGGGGTAATAAGTGCCATAAATGTATAACTAGAGGTAAAAAGTAGAACTCACTCTTTTCTATATATATAATTTCCTAGTCTATTCCATTAGATAGGTTTTTTGGTTGAATTGGCTAGATCATGCAATTCTACATGGTATAAGACCTACAGAGTCACGGATTCAAATTCTGGCCAACATAGTATTAAAAAAACAAATATTTGCAGCCTCGTTAAAAAGATCTAGCGATCCATATCCAAGGTCTGTGCTCTAAAAGAAAGGCCACCGAATTAGACGTGAGGGGAGGTGGTGAATGTAATTTCCTAGTCTACTATATCATATCGGTCTTTTTGATGAACTGTGTGGAGCATGCAATTGTACACGTAGCATGCCATGAGTTTGTTACGTATGAAGTGAAATGAAATTTAAATCTGGACCCTGCCATTTGGTACATACCATGAGGTCAAGATAAAATGTACTCGCCACAAAATAGATACATTGTGGAGAACCAGAACCTAATACACCTAACTTAATTGTTGATAGATATAAAGAATATTATGTTTGGTCAAAAGAAACATAATATAAGTATTACCTGCCATGAATGTTATGATAGTTTCGTAAAAACAAAACTAACATATTTATATAAAATTTGGAGCTTGTTGCATTTCGCAGCCATGTCTATGTCTACAACATCATTTGTTTTATTATTTAGGAAATAGATAATAATAAAATTACTAAAGCTTGAATACACCAAAGTGTTCGAGAAAAAGGTTGAAAACCCAAGGTTTTGGCTGATTTCCGTTGACTGAAATTAGATTTCAATTGAATGAAATTTTGACATCCCAGTTAAAAGAACAAATAAATAAATTTAGTGACACCGAAAATAACTAGCGCATTAAATCAATGAAACACACAGTCTCAATCAACCAAAGTAAAAAAAAACAATGAAAAGTAAAATGCAAGGTAGGGAATACAAAAACCACTAACAAAAAATTATTTGCATATTACAAAAAAAAACAAGCTCTGCATGTTCCAAATGTGCAACTAGTTGTTTAAAAAATATCGAAACATGTTGTAGTTGTGTAACAAATTTCTTTGCATACGCTTTGCATGTATAAAGTGAATTCGACCAATTTTTCAAAAAAAAATATACAATTAAAAGACAAAGCAATATAGTTGAACATTAAAGCTGCAATGGTTTCACATGTTTTTTAAATGTACAATTGGTTTAGATTAATTGTGCAGCTGTAAAGAAAAAAGAACCGATTTTTCCACACACAAAACAGTTAACCGCATAGAAAAAACAAGACCCCTAGTCGACTTGTCACGAGGAAAAACAAGTCGATTGGTTAGAAGTGAAAGCGTAAAACAAAATCAGTTGTACCATTTATCTCAATTTTCTTGTAATTATTCGATTCTTTATAGTACGTAGACACACTACTATATATGCCAATTAGGCATCTCTTTTGAAGAAAAGGCAGGGAAGAAACCCATATATTTATCTCGACCATGTGTACGTTCACCTATAATTAGGCCTGCAACATGACACCAATATATATACAAATCGTGGCTTTACAATGGTGGCAAGCATGCACGCATATGCATGCTCTCTTCATAATTATCGGCACCTCACCATGTGATGTGAGCAACCAAAAAAGAAAGGGAGATCGACGTGTGGACATGCGTTGATCTCCCTTTTCCTCCCAAACGTTACTCCATCTCATGTATCTCGCTTAATCAATCAATGGAGCTTTAGCTTAGAATACATGTACATAGCAGCTTCTGTGATCTCCTTCGTGATCTTCTTTTCGGATGTGCACATGAAAGGTGTCCATCATCGATCACTGGCTGCCTATGGATGATCTTTGTGCCTTTCGAACTTTCGTCAGGACAAACACGGTGAACATTATGGCTCGTTTAGAACACATGAACTTCTGTTTCCACTGTTAGCCTCAAAATGGAGATTAATCTCTATGTTCCCAATTCACATGCTATTAGGTCATGTTTCACTTAGCATTATGTCAAGTTGGTATTGATAACAAATAAAATTAACTGTTTATTTATAGATAGAAAACATCTATCCTTTTCTTTTATATGTTTTTAGGGAAGCAAATTGCTAGTGATCGATAAGGGTAGCAAGCCCTAATGATGGCGCACAAGCCGGCCGGAAACACCAGTTCCCCCTGCTTTCCAGGAAAGGACGGCCCACCCACTGACAAGAGCCTACTTGTGATGGGCCCACTGTCTGCGAGCCAGACACCAGCGGGGCCCGAACGTTTTTCTTTTTGGCAAATGGCTGACAGGAAAAGAAATTATAAAAGAAACTCATTTACATTGTTATTATTCTGACAAGATCATAGTACATGCAACACCAAATGCAGTTTCTGAGATTCTGGCTAGTGCAAATGTCATGCTTGCTCCCCTGAAAACCATTGCCTGTGCTTGTACTTTTGCAAGCATCTGCCCACGTTGCAAGGTGTGCAACTTGTATAGCATCTAATTAATGGCACTCATGAGCCTTGATTAATAGTGTGGTTTATTATAAACCTTTAACGTACGAGACCCCTTTTTTTGTAGATGACATTATCATGTTGAAGAAAATTCAGTTAAAAGCAAGAAGATCTGAAGATGGGGAGAGAAACAACATCCTGGTTTCTGCAACTCCAAATCGAAATGTCGGCTTAGACCACAAAAGGGTGCAGACTTTCGGGCCACCAGGTCCCTGTCAACAGCACACTAAAAAAGAGGGTGGAAGTGTTGGACTGTCAGATCATATGATTCTCCTCATACTATGCCTGTCAACAAATTCCTCATAACGTGTGCAAATGCATGACGTGGAAAATCACTAAAAGAGCACGAACATGTCGTGATAATAAGCTCGATTTTAGTAACTCAGTTCTGAAAACTCGGGCCGTGTTTGGAACACAGGACCTTTTTTGTTCTACTGGATCAAAAACCGAAAGTCAACCCCAGTATTCAACCAGTAATTGACGATGAAGATGACAAGCCATGATAGCTAAGGAAGAAAAAGCACGAGGAACCTGTGCACAAGTGATTGTATGAAACACAATCCATTTCTGCCAGACAATGGTTCATGTTGACGGCCAATCAGTAAGGGGTTTGGTCCCGTTCGGCGCCGGCACCCCACCTGGTGCTCCTCTGCTCCATGGCTCACACGTTCCCAGGTTTGTCTCTTTGGGCTAGGGAGCAAGGACCTCCCTCTCATGTGCACCTCAGCTGTTGCAATTCACTTGTGCCACTGTAGGTGTATTTCCTTCCAGAGCACATGCTCAATGCAGCAGCTTCCATCAGGATTGCAGTTTAGGGTTCAATCATTGAGCATTGTCATTAACCAATGTCTCTTGCATTCCAGAGACAGATTTCCCTTCCAGAAGAAATTAAGACAGACACAAGATACACCACTGGCGATCAATTTACAATGTTCCAACCTCGGCATTTACACCATCAGCACGCAACAAAATTGAAAAACAAATTATGCAGTGCAGGGATTCTGACAGCGAATGAAAGAGGACAAGGAGCCTGCTTGGTCAGCAGATCGGTTGGGCGGCAGCCAGTGCCGGTGCTTGATCAAAGCAGTTCAACATCAGAACCATCTATGCCAGAGACACAAAATAATCCCTTGCTTAATGAGGTCCCAGCAGGCTGCAAATAGTCGACGCAAACTGGAGACACCACACAGCATTCCCAACGCGCAACTAACCACATCCCACACAAAGCATGCCACCGGGCAAGGGAGAAAACAAATGACAGATAAGACTTGGCACGACAGTAATACCTTGATCTGAAAAGGGGTTTCAAATAAGTGCACATCAGCACAGGTTGGTTTCAACAGAACTAACATCATGAATAGCATGTTTAACTTCCATAAGGTTCCAAGGTAATACTACAAACTTAACCAAGCTACTAATAGGTACCACAAAGCACAAAGCTGGTATCTGCTTTCAAAGGATGACTCCTTTCAAAGGGATCAGCTAGATCCAAATCATGGACACTAGAATCCAGCATTTTGTAGTAAGACCAAGACCAATACGATGTGAAACAAAGCCGTGCACCTCTCGAGGCCCTGCTATCCACCTGAAGCATCTCACGTTGTTGTGCAAAAAAAGCCTCATTGTAATCTTTGTCAAGAACCTCAAAGGTCATTAACTCTAGCACTCTAGCATTTAGTAGAAAGAATGTGGCAAAGTCAACATGTGACTTGATGCCCCGATAATACCGCCAAACAACTGTCTTCAGACAGATGTCGAGAGATCTTATAAGATTCTGGTGTTTACGACGCCACAAGTTGGGTTTCCCTGGTCCACTCGACTAAAAATGAACATAGACAAATAAAAACCAATTATTTCAAAGCAGTAAATCAATGAAAAGAGCACCGAATACTATGAACCAACATCACAGATGAATAGTCACCTGAATGTACAGCTTTTCCAAGCACGGAAAGCATCTCATCAAGTCAATAACAGCATCCAGACTAAGAGCATCCATTTCAACAGCTAAGATCTTGACAGTGCATACCGTTGTTGTAAAGCTATCAACTTTGAATCCCTTCATGAAGCATGAAAGATAACATTAGGCCATATATAAGTGCTGGTACTATGTAATCCATCAGCGCAAAGAAATGCAGCTAAGTGGAAAGGGCACAGCTACCTGAATAACTGTGCTGTCAAACACGAGCCTGGAACTAGAACCAGAAGAAAGGTAGCCTAATGTCTCCATTTTAGGCGCAGAGATTACCGATATAGTCAGGAAACCACAGAAACCAAGTTGGAGCAAACATTTTAGAGAAGGGGCATTCTCAATAACAAGTTCCCTAAATTTGTTATAACCTCTCACACCTATGCTTCGAAGGCTACTGGAATTGATTCGGACACAAGTGAAGCCAGTGCTATTGTGAATCATCAAGCACTCCATAGTGGGGCAAGCAGCAATGAGGGCGTGCAGCGAGGATTCGGAGATGCTGACCATTTTAAGCGCGAGCTTCTGAAGCTTGGGGAAGTGAAGCGCTTGGACGGTGCTGTCAGCAAGGTGGCACTGTCCGATGGTGGCAACACGGAGGGTGTCAGAAAAGCAGAAGGCAGCCGCCGGCAGTGGCTGCGGCGTTGCCGGTGGAAATGGTAAGTTATACGTGTAGCTGCACAGCTCAAGCTCCTGGAGGTTGTCGAGGGCAGGGGACCGGAGCCAGGCGTCGGCTCGGTCGCCGTGGAGATGGTACACGGGCGCGCAGAAGCGGCGGCCGGGACCCTGGTGGACGGCGAGGATGCGCGATATGATGGCGTCGAGGGCATCCTTGTGGAATAGGTACGGAGTGCAGTGGAGGTTGAGAGGGGCGGAGCGCCAGAGGCGGCGCCACCGGGAGGCGAGGACCTGGGTGCGCGCGCCTTCCTTGGTGGGGAGGAGGGAGATGATTTCCCCGAGGACGGCGTCGGGGAGGTCGCTGATTCGGTCGCTGCCGCCTCCTTCCGCTCCGGGCAGCGGCGGCGGCGGCGGCTCCTGGTCCTGGTCCCCCGCCGTAGGTCCTTCTGGAGCCGCCCCCGCCTCGAGCGAACCCAGTCCCGCGAACTTCCTCTTCCTAGAGCACGGGCCGCTGGCCTCGATCTCCATCGTCGGCGGCCACGAGGAAGAGGCTAGGGTCTGTCTGGGGCGGCGCCGCCGGAGCGGGCGACGAGTTGGTGTTGCGGCGGTTTGGAGAGAGGTACAGGGTGAAATGAAATGGAGGCCCAGCACGGCCCAGTACTAGAGCCCGGTCCAGTGGCTGCTAGTCTAGAGCTATGGATTTTGTCCATTTTACTGAAAGAAAAAAAATCAAACTTTAAAGGAGAAACTAACTACTCCCTCCGGCGAAACGTTTTCTTGACCTAGAAGTCAGGCGATCGGCGATCGTCTGGCGGCTAGGGTTTCCTGCCTCCTCGTCGGCTTTCGTCGGCGCGGAGTCCTCTCTTTCCAGTTGATCTGGGTGGTTCTCTCCCGTTATTGGTGATCGAGTATGTCGTCGTCTCAAGGAAGTGCTACGATCCCGTCTGGCGGTTCTGGTTCGAAGCAACATGGCAACCTGATGATCTGCTGATGCGGCTCGGGATAGAAGAGGATGAGATAGATGATCTCGTCTTCAAGGATGAGGAGGACGTGCCCAAACAAGGTATGAAGTGGACTGCTCTGGCTAGGGTTCATACTGCAAACAGTTTTAATTCCCAAACCTTCGAACAACATATGCGTGTGGCATTGAGTCCGACTCAGGAAATTATTTTCACACCACTAGAAGATAAGCTTTTCTCTGTGCAATGTTCTTGCCTTGGGGATTGGATTAAGGATGAACAAGGGGGGCCTTGGTTATTCCGACAGAATGCTGTATCGATTGAACCATATGATGAGTTGGCTCCAACTGATTCAGTCGACCTGAATTTCATCAATGTCCGGGTTCGCATTCATAAACTTCCAATAGGTTATAGAAAGGAGTCTTTGGTCAGGAATTTGGTTGAGAAGAAGGTCGGTAAGTGCCTATCTGTTGAACTACATGTGCAAGGGATGGGTAATTTCGTTCACGTCAGAGTCAGAGTTCGACTGGATGTCAGAATGCCTTTGGCTAGAGTGGTTACTGTATCTCGAGACAAGCAGCGAGAATTCTATGCGCTGAAATTATTCGTAATGATCTGCTAGCGGTGGCTGTGTGGTATATATGGTGGGAACGCAGGCAAGTTCCTCATGGCGAAACTGTTCAGTCTCCTCCTTGATCAGCACAGGCAATCGCTGTTTTAACTCTCAATTATTGCAGGGCAAAGAAGAAGAAAGATGGGGTTGATAGGACCGGCTGGGTGAAACCAAGAGAGGACTATGTCAAGCTGAAGGTGGACGCGGGTTTTGTGTGAACTCGGGATCAGGAAGTACATGTGCTATTATTAGGGATGATCATGGAAGGTTTATCGCTGCGAGTTGCTGTGGAATTCCTCATGTCTCTGACCCGTCCACGGCGGAAACCGGGCTCTTCGGGATGGTCTTATCTTGGCAGGTCAAGTAGGATGCAACCGTATTGAGGTGAATTCTGATTGTATGGATGTTATTGAGGTGATGACTCATGGTGGGAATTCTCTAGGTCCAGCGGCAGCTATCTATGAAGATTGTACTCTCCTCTGTCGTAGTTTTACTCAGGTTATCTTTAGTCACACCCCTAGAGAGGCAAATTTGGCAGCACATATGTTTGCTAGAAATAGTGTTGGCGACGTGTCAACTGTGTGGCACGAAGACCCCCCTGATTTTATTGTAAGTGTGCTGACAAACGATGTAACGATACTATAAGCGGCAAGTTAAGTGTGCTGACAAACGATGTAACGATACTATAAGCGGCAAGTTTCTTTCGCACTCTTTTCCTTACCAGGGTACCAAGCGGATTGGAAGGTTTTTAATGAGGCGGCTTGTTTGCTTTTTTAATGAAGTGGTTTGGATTTAAAAAAAACTAACTACTCCCTCCATTTCTAAAATAAATGCTCAACTTTATCTAGATACGAAGGTATACAGTAATATTTTAGTTATAGATACATGTGTATCTAAAAACAGTGGATCAGCTCTTGCTGAGACGAAGGGAGTTAAAAAAAAGACCTATATTGCACGTTTGCTACATAGTAGAACTTGGAAAAGAGGAGTGCAATACTCTAAAATTTCAAAAAATGAATTACTTTTACATTGCGCATTGGTGAATAATTTTTAAGAAAATACCAATATATGTGGCCTATACAAAAATGTCACTTCAAGTAATACTTTAATGATTCTTCACAAAAAAAGTAATACTTTAATGATTAGAATTCTACTTTTCAAATAAATACAGATTCTTACTTTTTTGTACACCACATACGGCTTGCTTTAAAATTTGTGCACAGTAAAAGTATCAAGACAATATTTACATGCGTGAATTATTTCAAAATTTGAAATAGAATTTTTATTTTGGAAAAACTAGGTCTACCCGGTCCCGTGTCCACCAAATCCAGATCGAGCGCAACACCCTATTCTACGCACCTATTTCATATACATGAAGAAATGGCTGAGAATTTATGAGAATATAACGTGAGAAAAAATTAAAAAGAGATGAGCTCCGAGCCGAGACCCGAGAGGCGGCGGATTAGGGTTATACTATTTCTCAACGAATATTCGGATTGGCGTATTAGGGTTACAGTACACTTCTTGGAGCATCTCTAACGGGCCGAGCCAAATCAAACCAAAATGTGTTCATTTTGGTGGCAAGTCGGACAACCCAGAGGCCCATGTCCGGGCTAGCTCAACTAATATCCGATTTAGTATTTATGGGTGGAGTATTAGGCAGCCTTGACGCAAGGTCGTCGCACATCTCCCACACTATGGGAATTGGGGCAGTACCGTCCATGAAGCCTTGCACCTCCACCACCGCAGCGCCTCGTGGATGTGGTCGCAAAGCCGCATCACTCCGATACACCCCGCTCGACATAGTACCATGACCTTCCACCTCGATCCTAGCAAGGAGTGCCCACCACAGTCGTCGCCAGCTCTAGGCGACATCCATGCTACATCAGCCCCAACCCTGCTGGCCCGGATCAGGCCCGGATAGGCCTAGATCGGGCCCACACCAACTCCTCCCGCTCCCTCCATGCCAGCGCCGCCGGGAACCACCACGGGCGCACTGAGCGCGGAAGCGACGAACCTCTGCTCGCCAAGGACTCCTCCCTGGCAGAGACACTCCGCGCCGCCGGACTTGCTGACGCATCTCGTTGCTCCCCTCCGCTGGCTACCTCGCCGAGATCTGCCACTCCTCAAGGCACCCGCAATGCGCCAGCACGGACAACCGAAACACGCGTCGCCGACCGCCTGACCTCCCAGCGCCGCCCAGAAGATGTCACACCTCCGCGCGTAGGGGGGGCGTCGAGGCGCGCCCACCCTCACCCGCCGCCTTCGGTGGCCGGGCATGGCCGGCGCTGGTAACAGCCGAGGGGACGAGCTCGGGCCGAGCCTTTCTAGGGTTGAGTCGCCCGCGCGAGGCGACCCAGGGGGAAGGCAGCCACAAAGGATTATGAAACCTCAATTTATTTTCATTGTCAGATCGTATGATTCTTGAGAGAAGATTGGGAGGAGCAAACCTATTTTGTCAACAAATTGCTCATAACGTGCAGAAATGTATGCTCTTGGACAACCGTTGAAAAGAGCATAAACAAGGTATGGCATACTCGATTAGTGTATGTTCGTCGCGGTTATTGTGAATTTTCCCCTTCCAAAGCAGAAACCTCATGCCAAAAAACGTCCCCGAAGACCCTGTACAATGGTCCATGGCCGACGGCCAGTCAGTTAGGGTATCTCAACGGGGGCGACACAAATCGGATGTAAAAATGACCACGTGTCTCCGTTTTGCGTCGGCTCGTAGACACGAAAATAGTTATTTTTGACTACGCGTCTATCTGCGTCGGGTGCCCCCAGCCGATACATATTATTTTTTAACATTTTTTCATTCATCAATTGAAAACCATAATTTACATATAAAATAAATGAAAAATAGAAAGAAACAAATGCTAAAATGAAAACGGCTAGGCCCCTAGCCTACTTGTCGCCCCTCAGAGCGGTTGATGACCCGGCCCCGTCGTTGCATCCCTCCCTCCTCCGCTTCTCCACCGCCGCCCGCCACTGCATCCGATGCGCGGTCGCCAGAGCTCGGCGGGCTGCCGCGTCCTCCAGTAGCCGTTGCCACAACGTCGTGTTGGCGGTCATCCTTGGCCTTTTTTAGCGTCTCGAAGGACACAACTAAGGCTCGCTGCTCTGCTACTTTCTTCTGCGGGTCAGACCCAATCTAGTCATCATCGCCGTCATCGTCCGACTCCTCCTCTACGGCCGCCGCCTCCCAGCGGGGTTGCTACTCCGCGACGAATGCTACGTGGGCCGCCCGCTCCTCCTCCGCCTCTTGCTTCGCGTCAGCCATGAACTTCGCGTTTATCGCCGCGTCGATAACGTCGTCCACGCTATCTTCATTCTCACCGTCGAATTTGTTGGTGCTGTCGGTCGGAGGAGGTGCAGGCGGAGTAGCTTGGCCACCGCCGGCGCTGCTCATCATGGCAAAGGTGGTGGCAGAGGAGAGGTGCGAGGCGGCACTACAGTGGAGATTTTGCAGCTGCTAGGGTTGAGGTAGGGATGAGGCAGCCGAGGGCACGCCCCTTTTTATTTACGCAGGAGGAAGCCGAGGGGCACGACACGCTTGGCAACGACATTAATTTCATTGGCAGAGGTGGGCGAAGGTCGCTCGGCAGGCGAGGCATCGTCATTAACGTGGCGCAGAGTGCCGAAATGATGCCTCGTCGCCACTACTGGTGCGCCTGAGAAGATGCATTGACCTAGGTCGGTCCTTGGGAGAAGCGAGCAGTCACGCGACCGTGTCTGCCCAGACGCATGGAGGCGTATATTTGGGCCGCGTTTGCATCTCGACAGACACCCCGATCAATATGCGTCAAATAGCTTGGCCTGGTTACAGACGCATTTTTCGACCGCGTGCTCGCAAACGGACGCTTCGCGCCAGGCGGTTAGAGATGCCCTTAGAGCATCTCCACCGGGGCACCCCATAGCGGCCCCGATAGCTTTTTGGCGGCCGGCGGCCAAAATGGGCTCACACCGGCGCCCCAAAAAGCGTCGGCTAGTTTTCGAGCCCAATAGAAGCGTAGGCAACTGATGTCTACGGGTGCTTCTATTCTTGTAGACAGTGTTGGGCCTCCAAGAGCAGAGGTTTGTAGAACAGCAGCAACTTTTCCCTTAAGTGGATCACCCAAGGTTTATCGAACTCAGGGAGGAAGAGGTCAAAGATATCCCTCTCAAGCAACCCTGCGATCACAATGCAAGAAGTCTCTTGTGTCCCCAACACACCTAATACACTTGTCAGATGTATAGGTGCACTAGTTCGGCGAAGAGATAGTAAAACACAGGTGGTATAGATGATGGTAATATTGCAGAAAGTAAAGATACAGTAAAACAGTAAACAAGCGGCGCCAGAAAATAACTTGCTAGCGTGGGAAGCAATTCTTTATGGTGGAAACAAGGCCTAGGGATCATACTTTCACTAGTGGACACTCTCAACATTGATCACATAATAAATAAGTTCTCTTCCTTGTGCTACATATACTCTTGTTGGATGATGAACACCACTAATTGTGTAGGATTACACGAACCCTCAATGCCGGAGTTAACAAGCTCCACAACATTCGATATTCATGTTTAAGTAACCTTAGAGTATAATAAATCTTTGCAAAATAGACCAAGTACTAACATAGCATGCACACTGTCACCATCACACTACGAAGGAGGCATAGATCACATCAATACTATCATAGCGATAATCAACTCCATAACCTACAAGAGATTATGATCATAGCCTACGACAAGAACTACACGATGCACACACTGTCACCATTACACCATGCAGGAGGAATAGACTACTTTAATAACATCACATGAGTAGCACATAGATAAATAGTGATACAAAACACATTGCAATCATAAAGGGATATAAATAAGCACTTCACTATGCCATTCATAACAGTGAATAAGTATTCTGTGAAATATAGCCTAAGAGACCCACACGGTGCACACACCGTCACCTTTACACACGTGGGACAAGGAGTTTCCGGAGATCACATAAGTAAAACCCACTTGACTAGCATAATGACATCTAGATTACAAGCATCATCATATGAATCTCAATCATGTAAGGCAGCTCATGAGATTATTGTATTGAAGTACATAGGAGAGAGATGAACCACATAGCTACCGGTACAGCCCCGAGCCTCGATGGAGAACTACTCCCTCCTCATGGGAGCAGCAGCGGTGATGAAGATGGCGGTGGTGTCGATGGAGGAGCCTTCCGGGGGCACTTCCCCGTCCCGGCGGCGTGCCGGAACAGAGACTCATGTCCCCCAGATTTTGGCTTCGCGATGGCGGCGGCTCTGGAACTTTTCTCGTACCGTGGCTTCTTCCTCTCGGGGTTTTAGGTCAGGGAGCTTATATAGGCGAAGAGGCGGAGTCAGAAGGGCTAAGGGGGGCCCACACAACAGGCCGGCGCGCCCCCCCTCAGGCCGCGCCGCCTTAGTGTGTGGGGCCCTGTGGCCCCCCTCTGGTCCCTCTCGGGTGTTCTGGAAGCTTCCGGTGAAAGTAGGGTACCGGGCGTTGATTTCGTCCGATTCCGAGAATATTTCCTTACTAGGATTTCTGAAACCAAAAACAGCAGAAAACAGGAACTGACACTTCGGCATCTCGTCAATAGGTTAGTTCCGGAAAATGCATCAAAACGATATAAAGTGTGAACAAAACATGTAGGTATTGTGATAAAACAAGCATGGAACATCAGAAATTATAGATACGTTGGAGACGTATCAACATCCCCAAGCTTAGTTCCTACTCGTCCTCGAGTAGGTAAACGATAACAAGAATAATTTCTGAAGTGATATGCTACCATCATAATCTTGATCAACATTATTGTAAAGCATATGACATGAATGGAGTGATTCAAAGCAATATCTATAGTTTGCTAACAAATAGATAACATATAGCAAAACTTTTCATGAATAGTACTTTCAAGACAAGCATAAAAAAGTCTTGCATAAGAGTTAACTCATAAAGCAATAAATTCAAAGTAAAGGCATCGAAGCAACACAAAGGAAGATATAAGTTTCAGCGGTTGCTTTCAACTTTCAACATGCATATCTCATGGATAATTGTCAACATAGAGTAATATGATGAATGCAAATAAGCAAGTATGTAAGAATCAATGCACAGTTGACACAAGTGTTTGCTTCTAAGATGGAAGGAAATAGGTAAACTGACTCAACATAAAGTAAAAGATAGGCCCTTCGCGAGGGAAGCAGGGATTAAATCATGTGCTAGAGCTTTTCAAGTTTTGAAATCATATAGAGAGCATAAAAGTAAAATTTTGAGAGGTGTTTGTTGTTCTCAACGAATGGTAATGGGTACTCTAACTACCTTATCAACCAGACTTTCAAGAGCGGCTCCCATGAAGGACGTTATCTCTACCAAGCAAGGTAGATCATCCCTCTTCTCTTTTGTTTACACATGTACTTTAGTTTTATTTATTAGATGACACTCCCCCAACCTTTTGCTTACACAAGCCATGGCTAACCGAATCCTCGGGTGCCTTCCAACATTCACATACCATGGAGGAGTGTCTATTTGCAAATTTAAGTTGCTTACTGATAGATCGGAGCAAAACATGTGAAGAGAATTATTAATGCAAGTTAATTAATTGGGGCTGGGAACCCCATTGCCAGCTCTTTTTGCAAAATTATTGGATAAGCGGATGAAGCCACTAGTCCATTGTGAAAGTCTGTCAAAAAGTAAATGACAAGATCGAAAGATAAAACACCACATACTTCCTCATGAGTTATAAAACATTGACACAAATAAGAGATAATAGCTTTTGAATTGTTTAAAGGTAGCACATGAAGTATTTACTAGAAATGGCAGGAAATACCACATAGTAGGTAGATATGGTGGACACAAATGGCATAGGTTTTGGCTCAAGGTTTTGGATGCACGAGAAGTATTCCCTCTCAGTACAAGGCTTAGGCTAGCAAGGTTGTTTGAAGCAAACACAAGTATAAACGGTACAACAAAACTTACATAAGAACATATTGCAAGCATTATAAGACTCTACACTGTCTTCCTTGTTGCTCAAACACTTTTACCAGAAAATATCTAGACCTTAGAGAGACCAATCATGCAAACCAAATTTCACAAGCTCTACAGTAGTTCTCCACTACTAGATTTAAACTACATGATGCAAGAGCTTAAACATGATTTATAAGAGCTCAAAACAATTGCCAAGTATCAAGTTATTCAAGACCATATGAAGCATTTTCTTATTCCAACCAAATAGCAACAAGTGAAGCGATCAACTTTCGCCCTTGAACATTAAAAGCATGAATGAAGAACACTAGTGTTCACATGAAAAAGCGGAGCGTGTCTCTCTCCCACACAAGGATGAACTTATTCAGAGAATGAAAATAACAAAACAAAAATAAAGGCACATAGACGCTCCAAGTAAAATACATAAGATGTGACCGAATAAAAATATAGTTTCACTAGAAGAAACCTAATAAGTTGTCGATGAAGAAGGGGATGCCTTGGGCATCCCCAAGCTTAGATGCTTGAGTCTTCTTAAAATATGCAGGGATGAACCACCGGGGCATCCCCAAGCTTAGACCTTTCACTCTTCTCGATCACATTATATCACCCTCTTCTATTGACCCTTGAAAACTTCGCCACACCAAACTTCAAGCAAACTCGTTAGAGGGTTAGTGCATAATCAAAATTCACATGTTCAGAGGTGACACAATCATTCTCAACACTTCTGGACATTGCACAAAACTTCTGAAAGTTAATGGAACAAAGAAACTCATTCAACTTAACAAAAGCGGCAATGCGAAATAAAAGACAGAATCTGTCAAAAACAGAATAGTCCGTAAAGATGCATCTGAAAGAGGCACTTAACTTGCTCAAACGGAAAAACTCAAAACTAATGAAAGTTGCGTACATATCTGAGGATCACACACGTAAATTTGCAGATTTTTTTGATTTTTTTACAGAGACTTCTGCTCAAATTCGTGACAGACAGCAATGCTGTTTCTGCGCAGCAATCCAAAATCTAGCATCAACTTTACCATAGAGACTTTACTTGGCACAAAAACATGATAAGGAGAGGTTGCTACAGTAGTAAACAACTTCCAAGACTCAACAAAACAAAAATTGCTGTAGTAAAATAAACACATGGGTTATCTCCCGAGAAGTTCTTTCTTTATAGCCATTAAGATGGGCTCAGCAGTTTCAATGATGCTCTCGCAAGAATTAAGATTTGAAGCAAAAGAGAACATCAAGAAGCAAATTCAAAGCATATTTAAGCCTAACCCACTTCCTATGAAAAGGAATCTTGTACACAAATAAATTCATGAAGAACAAAGTGGCAAGCATAGAAAAGCAACACAAGCGCAATTTCAAGATTCTCAACATAAAGAGGGGAAACTTAATATTATTAAGATGCATATAACCATGTTTCCCTCTCTCATAATAACTTTTAGTAGCATCATGAACAAACTCAACAATATAACTATCACATAAAACATTCTTGTCATGAGCCTCATGCATAAAATTATTACTCTCCACATAAACATAATCAATTTTATTAGTTGTAGTGGGAGCAAATTCAACAAAGTAGCTATCATTATTATTCTCATCATAAATAGGAGGCAAAGTATCATCAAAGAAAATTTTCTCCTCAATGCTTGGGGGACTAAAAATATCATGTTCATCAAAACCAGCTTCCCCAAGCTTAGAATTTTCCATATCATTAACAACAATGGTGTTCAAAGCGTTCATACTAATATCATTGCTACCGAGCATGCAAATAAGATTCCATAGGTTTTTTAATTTTCGCAAGCAAACAATCCATGTCTTAACTCAGGAAATAGAAATAAAAGCTCACTGTTGCTTTCCATTATGCCTAACTAGTGTAAACAAGAAACCAAAAGATGCAATTGCAGGATCTAAAGGAAATAGCTTCGAGTACTTACAACGGCGCCGGAAAATTGCTTAGTAGCCGAGATCCGGAGTGTGAGTACCTTTTACCTTTCCTCCCCGGCAACGGCGCCAGAAAATAGCTTGATGTCTACGGGTGCTTCTATTCTTGTAGACAGTGGTGGGCCTCCAAGAGCAGAGGTTTGTAGAACAGCAGCAACTTTACCCTTAAGTGGATCACCCAAGGTTTATCGAACTCAGGGAGGAAGAGGTCAAAGATATCCCTCTCAAGCAACCCTGCGATCACAATGCAAGAAGTCTCTTGTGTCCCCAACACACCTAATACACTTGTCGGATGTATAGGTGCACTAGTTCGGTGAAGAGATAGTAAAACACGGGTGGTATAGATGATGGTAATATTGCGAGAAAGTAAAGATGCGAGTAAAACGATAGAACAAGCGGCGCCGTGAAAATAACTTGCTAGCGTGGGAAGCAATTCTTTATGGTGGAAACAAGGCCTAGGGATCATACTTTCACTAGTGGACACTCTCAACATTGATCACATAATAAATAAGTTCTCTTCCTTGTGCTACATATACTCTTGTTGGATGATGAACACCACTAATTGTGTAGGATTACACGAACCCTCAATGCCGGAGTTAACAAGCTCCACAACATTCGATATTCATGTTTAAGTAACCTTAGAGTATAATAAATCTTTGCAAAATAGACCAAGTACTAACATAGCATGCACACTGTCACCATCACACTACGAAGGAGGCATAGATCACATCAATACTATCATAGCGATAATCAACTCCATAACCTACAAGAGATTATGATCATAGCCTACGACAAGAACTACACGATGCACACACTTGTCACCATTACACCATGCGGGAGGAATAGACTACTTTAATAACATCACATGAGTAGCACATAGATAAATAGTGATACAAAACACATTGCAATCATAAAGAGATATAAATAAGCACTTCACTATGCCATTCATAACGGTGAATAAGTATTCCGTGAAATATAGCCTAAGAGACCCACACGGTGCACACACTCGTCACATTTACACACGTGGGACAAGGAGTCTCCGGAGATCACATAAGTAAAACCCACTTGACTAGCATAATGACATCTAGATTACAAGCATCATCATATGAATCTCAATCATGTAAGGCAGCTCATGAGATTATTGTATTGAAGTACATAGGAGAGAGATGAACCACATAGCTACCGGTACAGCCCCGAGCCTCGATGGAGAACTACTCCCTCCTCATGGGAGCAGCAGCGGTGATGAAGATGGTGGTGGTGTCGATGGAGGAGCCTTCCGGGGGCACTTCCCCGTCCCGGCGGCATGCCGGAACAGAGACTCCTGTCCCCCAGATCTTGGCTTCGCGATGGCGGCGGCTCTGGAACTTTTCTCGTACCGTGGCTTCTTCCTCTCGGGGTTTTAGGTCAGGGAGCTTATATAGGCGAAGAGGCGGAGTCAGAAGGGCTACGGGGGCCCACACAACGGCCGGCGCGCCCCCTCGGGCCGCGCCGCCTTAGTGTGTGGGGCCCCGTGGTCCCCCTCCGGTCCCTCTCGGGTGTTCCGGAAGCTTCCGGTGAAAGTAGGGTACTCGGGTGTTGATTTCGTCCGATTCGAGAATATTTCCTTACTAGGATTTCTGAAACCAAAAACAGCAGAAAACGAGAACTGGCACTTCGGCATCTCGTCAATAGGTTAGTTCCGGAAAGTGCATCAAAACGATATAAAGTGTGAACAAAACATGTAGGTATTGTCATAAAACAAGCATGGACCATCAGAAATTATAGATACGTTGGAGACGTATCAGCAACCCGGCGCCGGCCCCTTCGCAAAGGGCGTGAATCGGACACGCTGTTGCCTTGCGGCACGTTGGTTTTCGTAGGTGGGGCCGCCTTGGCAGTGGTAGGAGGCAACGGGTCGCATTAAAAATGACGCGTGTCGGAGGGTCGTCGGCGTCAATAGCTCCGCTAGGAAACCGAAGTTGCGATGAGGAAGGCGACTGGCCACGCGGCATCCACCCCCCCCCCACCCCACGCGCCTTCAATGTGCGTCTGCCGCCGCCCTTAAAACCACGTCGGCGCACTTCTTCCCCGTCTTCCAACCCTAGCCGCCGCCACCACCAATCTCGCACACACCGCGCGACACACCCACCGGCGTAAAACACCTCGCGATGGCGCACAATGCCGAGGCCAGCGGCAGCAGACTCTGGTCACTGCAACGCACCGACGACGAGGCCGACGTCATGTACTGGCAGAGCATCCTCGTGCCGCTGCTGTTCAAGCTGCTGCACTGGCGGCATCTATCCAACAACGGCTACGCCGTGCCGCCGTGATGGCGTGTAACTCACACGTTCGTTGGGAACCCCAAGAGGAAGGTATGATGCGCACAGTAGCAAGTTTTCCCTCAGAAAGAAACCAAGGTTTAATCGAACCAGGAGGAGCCAAGAAGCACGTTGAAGGTTGATGGTGGCGAAATGTGATGCGGAGCAACAACAGGGATTCCGGCGCCAACGTGGAACCTGCACAACACAACCCAAGTACTTTGTCCCAACGAAACAAGTGAGGTTGTCAATCTCACCGGCTTGCTGTAACAAAGGATTAACCGTATTGTGTGGAAGATGATTGTTTGCAAGAAAACAAGTAAAACAAGTATTGCGATAGATTGTATGCTATGTAAAGAATAGGACCGGGGTCCACAGTTCACTAGAGGTGTCTCTCCCATAAGATAAAGCATGTTGGGTGAACAAATTACAGTCGGGCAATTGACAAATAGAGAAGGGCATAACAATGCATATACATGATATGATAAATATAGTGAGATTTAATCCGGGCATTATGACAAAGTACATAGACCGCCATCCAACTGCATCTATGCCTAAAAAGTCCACCTTCGAAGTTATCATCCGAACCCCATTCAGTATTAAGTTGCAAAGCAACGAGACATTTGCATTAAGTATGGTGCGTAATGTAATCGACAACTACATCCTTAGACATAGAATCAATGTTTTATCCCTAGTGGCAACGAGCACATCACAACCTTAGAACTTTACGTCACTCGTCCCGGTGTCAATGAAGGCATGAACCCACTATCGAGCATAAATACTCCCTCTTGGAGTTAAGAGTAAAAACTTGGCCGAGCCTCTACTAATAACGGAGAGCATGCAAGATCATAAACAACACATAAACAATAGATTGATAATCACCATAACATAGTATTCTCTATCCATCGGATCCCGACAAACACAACATATAGTATTACAGATAGATGATCTTGATCATGTTAGGCAACTCACAAGATCCAACAATGAAGCACAATTAGGAGAAGACGACCATCTAGCTACTGCTATGGACCCATAGTCCAGGGGTGAACTACTCACTCATCACTCTGGAGGCGATCATGGCGATGAAGAGTCCTCCCGGGAGATGAATCCCCTCTCCCGGCAGGGTGCCGGAGGCGATCTCCGAATCCCCGAGATGGGATTCGCGGCGGCGGCGTCTCCGGAAGGTTTTCCGTATCGTGGCTCTCGGATGCGGGGTTTTCGCGATGGAGGCTTTAAGTAGGCGGAAGGGCAAAGTCGGAGGGCTGACGAGGGGCCCACACCATAGGGCGGCGCGGGCCCCCCTTTGGCCGCGCGGCCCTATGGTGGCGGCGCCTCGTCGCCCCACTTCGTTATCTCTTCGGTCTTCTGGAAGCTTCGTGCAAAAATAGGACCCTGGGCGTTGATTTCGTCCAATTCCGAGAATATTTCGTTACTAGGATTTCTGAAACCAAAAACAGCAGAAAACAAGAATCGGCTCTTCGGCATCTTGTTAATAGGTTAGTTCCGGAAAATGCGTAAATACGACATATAATGTGCATAAAACATGTAGGTATCATCAATAAAGTAGCATGGAACATAAGAAATTATCGATACGTTGGAGACGTATCGGCATCCCCAAGCTTAGTTACGCTCGTCCCGAGCGAGGTAAAACGATAACAAAGATAATTTCGAAGTGACATGCCATCATAATCTTGATCATACTATTTGTAAACATATGTAATGAATGCAGCGATCAAAACAATGGTAATGACATGAGTAAACAAGTGAATCATAAAGCAAATACTTTTCATGAATAGTACTTCAAGACAAGCATCAATAAGTCTTGCATAAGAGTTAACTCATAAAGCAATAAATCAAAGTAAAGGTGTTGAAGCAACACAAAGGAAGATTAAGTTTCAGCGGTTGCTTTCAACTTATAACATGTATATCTCATGGATATTGTCAACATAAAGTAATATAACAAGTGCAATATGCAAGTACGTAGGAATCAATGCACAGTTCACACAAGTGTTTGCTTCTTAAGGTGGAGGGAGATAGGTAAACTGACTCAACAATGAAAGTAAAAGAATGGTCCTTTGATACGTCTCAAACGTATCTATAATTTCTTATGTTCCATGCTACTTTATTGATGATACCTACATGTTTTATACACACTTTATGTCATATTCGTGCATTTTCTGGAACTAACCTATTAACAAGATGCCGAAGTGCCAGTTCCTGTTTTCTGCTGTTTTTGGTTTCAGAAATCCTAGTAACGAAATATTCTCGGAATTGGACGAAATCAACGCCCAGGTTCCTATTTTGCCCGGAAGCATCCAGAACACCCGAGAGCCGCCAGAGGAGGGCCCTGTGGGCCCCAGATGATAGGGTGGCGCGGCCAGGGCCCTGGCCGCGCCAGCCTATGGTGTCGTCGCCCCTTCGACCCTCCGAGGCTGCCCTTTCGCCTATATAAAGCCCCTGTATCGAAAACCCTTAAGGAGGAAGCCACGGTACGAGAAAAGTTCCAGAGCCGCCGCCATCGCGAAGCCAAGATCCGGGGACAGGAGTCTCCGTTCCGGCACCTCGCCGGACGGGGAAGTGCCCTCGGAAGGCTTCTCCATTGACACCGCTGCCATCTCCACCGCCATCTTCATCACCGCTGCTGCTCCCATGAAGAGGGAGTAGTTCTCCATCGAGGCTCGGGGCTGTACCGGTAGCTATGTGGTTCATCTCTCTCCTATGTACTTCAATACAATAATCTCATGAGCTGCCTTACATGATTGAGATTCATATGATGATGCTTGTAATCTAGATGTCATTATGCTAGTCAAGTGAGTTTTACTTATGTGATCTCCGGAGACTCCTTGTCCCACGTGTGTAAAGGTGACAAGTGTGTGCACCGTGTGGGTCTCTTAGGCTATATTTCACAGAATACTTATTCACTGTTATGAATGGCATAGTGAAGTGCTTATTTATATCTCTTTATGATTGCAATGTGTTTTGTATCACAATTTATCTATGTGTTACTCTAGTGATGTTATTGAAGTAGTTTTATTCCTCCTGCACGATGTAATGGTGACAGTGTGTGCATCCGTGTTAGTACTTGGTTTATGCTATGATCATGATCTCTTGTAGATTGCGAAGTTAACTATTGCTATGATAGTATTGATGTGTACTATTCCTCCTACATAAGCGTGAAGGTGACAGTGTGCATGCTATGTTAGTACTTGGTTTAGTCGTTTCGATCTTTCATGCACTCTAAGGTTATTTAAAAATATGAACATTGAATTGTGGAGCTTGTTAACTCCGGCATTGAGGGTTCGTGTAATCCTACGCAATGTGTTCATCATCCAACAAGAGAGTGTAGAGTATGCATTTATCTATTCTGTTATGTGATCAATGTTGAGAGTGTCCACTAGTGAAATTCTAATCCCTAGGCCTTGTTCCTAAATACTGCTATCGCTGCTTGTTTACTGTTTTACTGCGTTACTACTGCTGCGTTACTACTGCATGTTTACTTCCTGCAATATTACTACCATCAACTGCACGCCAGCGAGCTATTTTACGGCGCCATACTACTGCTCATATTCATTCATACCACTTGTATTTCACTATCTCTTCGCCGAACTAGTACACCTATTAGGTGTGTTGGGGACACAAGAGACTTCTTGCTTTGTGGTTGCGGGGTTGCATGAGAGGGATATCTTTGACCTCTTCCTCCCCGAGTTCGATAAACCTTGGGTAATCCACTTAAGGGAAACTTGCTGCTTGTTCTACAAACCTCCGCTCTTGGAGGCTCAACACCTGTCTACAAGAATAGAAGCACCCGTAGACATCAAGCACTTTTACGGCGCCGTTGCCGGGAGGAAAGGTAAAAGGCACTCATACTTCGGTTCCGAGTAACGAGTACTTTTCACGGCGCCATTGTGTGTGTGCTCGAAGCTATTTCCTTTAGACTCTGCAATTGCGACATTTGGTTTCTTGTTTACACTAGTTAGGCATAATGGACAACAATGACCTTTTTATTCTATTTCCTGATTTAAGACATGGATGGTTTGATGCAAAAATTAAAAAACCCATGGAACATATTAATATGAATGCTTTGAACACTATTGTTGCTAATGCTATGGAAAATTCTAAGGTTGGGGAAGCTGGCTTTGATGAGAATGATATTTTTAGTCCCCCAAGCATTGAGGAGAAAATTTTCTTTGATGATACTTTGCCTCCCATTTATGATGATTATAATGATAGTAGTCTTTTGTTACCACCTGTTATGGAGGATAAATTTGATTATGATTACAATATACCTCCTATATTTGATAGCTACTTTGTTGAATTTGCTCCCACTACAATTAATAAGAATGACTATGCTTATGTTGGGAGTAGTAATTATTTTATGCATGAGACTCATGATAAGAATGCTTTATGTGATAGTTATATTGTTGAGTTTGCTCATGTTGCTACTGAAAGTTATTATGAGAGAGGAAAATATGGTTGTAAAAAATTTCATGTCACTAAAACACCTCTCTATGTGCTGAAATTTTTGAAGCTACACTTGTTTTATCTTCCTATGCTTGTTACTTTGCTCTTCATGAACTTGTTTATTTACAAGATTCCTATGCATAGGAAGCATGTTAGACTTAAATGTGTTTTGAATTTGCCTCTTGATGCTCTCTTTTGCTTCAACTTCTATTTCTTGCGAGTGCATCATTAAAGCTGCTTGAGCCCATCTTAATGGCTATAAAAAAGAACTTCTTGGAAGATAACCCATGTGTTTTTTTTACTATAGTACTTTGTTTTATATTTGAGTCTTGGAAGTTGTTTACTACTGTAGCAACCTCTCCTTATCATGTTTTTGTGCCAAGTAAAGTTTCTATGTCAAAGTTGAGGTTATATTTGGGATCGCTGCGCGAAACAGCATTGCTGTACTGTCACGAATCTGGGCACAAGTCTCTGTAGAAAATTCGAAAAAATCTGCCAATTTACGAGCGTGATCCTCAGATATGTACGAAACTTTCATTAGTTTTGAGTTTTTCCATTTGAGCAAGTCTGGTGCCATTTTAAAATTCGTCTTTACGGACTGTTCTGTTTTTGACAGATTCTGCCTTTTATTTCGCATTGCCGCTTTTGTTAAGTTGAATGAGTTTCTTTGTTCCATTAACTTTCAGAATTTTTGTGCAATGTCCAGAAGTGTTAAGAATGATTGTGTCACCTCTGAACATGTGAATTTTTGATTATGCACTAACCCTCTAATGAGTTTGCTTGAAGTTTGGTGTGAAGGAAGTTTTCAAGGGTCAAGAGAGGAGTATGATATACTACGATCAAGAAGAATGAAAAGTCTAAGCTTGGGGATGCCCCGGTGGTTCATCCCTGCATATTTTAAGAAGACTCAAGCGTCTAAGCTTGGGGATGCCCAAGGCATCCCCTTCTTCATCGACAAAGTATCGGGTTCCTTCTCTTGAAACTATATTTTTATTCGGTCACATCTTATGTACTTTACTTGGAGCGTCTGTGTGTGCTTTTATTTTTGTTTTGTTATCTTAGTTCTCTGAATAAGTTCATCCTTGTGTGGGAGAGAGACACGCTCCGCTGGTTCGTATGAACACATGTGTTCTTAGCTCATAATATTCATGGCGAAGTTTCCTCTTCGTTAAATTGTTATATGGTTGGAATTGAAAAATGCTACATGTAGTAATTGGTAAAATGTCTTGGATAATGTGATACTTGGCAATTGTTGTGCTCATGTTTAAGCTCTTGCATCATATACTTTGCACCCATTAATGAAGAAATACATAGAGCTTGCTAAAATTTGGTTTGCATATTTGGTCTCTCTAAGGTCTAGATAATTTCTAGTATTGAGTTTTGAACAACAAGGAAGACGGTGTAAAGTCTTATAATGTTTACAATATGCCTTTTATGTGAGTTTTGCTGCACCGGTTCATCCTTGAGTTTGCTTCAAATAAACCTTGCTAGCCTAAGCCTTGTATCGAGAGGGAATACTTCTCATGCATCCAAATCCTTGAGCCAACCACTATGCCATTTGTGTCCACCATACCTACCTACTACATGGTATTTCTCCGCCATTCCAAAGTAAATTGCTTGAGTGCTACCTTTAAACAATTCAAAAGTTATTACCTCTTATTTGTGTCAATGTTTTATAGCTCATGATGAAGTATGTGGTGTTTATCTTTCAATCTTGTTGGGCAACTTTCACCAATGGACTAGTGGCTTCATCCGCTTATCCAATAACTTTGCAAAAAGAGCTGGCAATGGGATTCCCGAGTCCCAAATTAATTAACAAAAATAGACACTCCTCCATGGTATGTGATTGTTGGACGGCACCCGAAGGATTCGGTTAGCCATGGCTTGAGAAAGCAAAGGTGGGGAGGAGTGTCATCATAATAAAACTAAAATAAAAAGGCACTCCTTCATGGTATGAGATTGTTGGCAGGCACCCGAGGATCGGTTAGCCATGGTTTGTGAAAGAAAGGTTGGAAGGAGTGCCACCCAAAAATAAAATAAAATGGGAGCCGCTCTTTGAAGGTTTGTCTGGCAAGGGGGTTAGAGTACCTGCTACCATTCGTTGACAACAACAAACACCTCTCAAAACTTTACTTTTATACTCTCTATATGTTTTCAAAATCAAAGCTCTAGCACAAATATAGCAATCGATGCTTTCCTCTTTGAAGGGCCATTCTTTTACTTTATTGTTGAGTCAGTTTACCTATTCTTTCTATCTTAGAGGCAAACACTTGTGTAAATTGTGTGCATTGATTCTTACATGTTTACCTATTGCACTTGTTATATTACTTTGTGTTGACAATTATCCATGAGATATACATTTTAAAGTTGAAAGCAACCGCTGAAACTTATATCTTCCTTTGTGTTGTTTCAAAGCTTTCTACTAAGAGTTTATTGCTTATGAGTTAACTCTTATGCAAGACTTATTGATGCTTGTCTTGAAAGTATTATTCATGAAAAGTCTTTGTTATATGATTCATTTGTTTACTCATTATCTTCATCATTGCTTCGAATCTCTGCATTCATCTCATGTGCTTTACAATAGTATGATCAAGGTTATGATGGCATGTCACTTAAGAAATTATCATTGTTATCGTTTACCTACTCGAGGGCGAGTAGGAACTAAGCTTGGGGATGCTTGATACGTCTCAAACGTATCTATAATTTCTTATGTTCCATGCTACTTTATTGATGATACCTACATGTTTTATACACACTTTATGTCATATTCGTGCATTTTCTGGAACTAACCTAATAACAAGATGCCGAAGTGCCAGTTCCTGTTTTCTGCTGTTTTTGGTTTCAGAAATCCTAGTAACGAAATATTCTAGGAATTGGACGAAATCAACGCCCGGGTTCCTATTTTGCCCGGAAGCATCCGGAACACCCGAGAGCCGCCGGAGGAGGCCCTGTGGGCCCCAGATGATAGGGTGGCGCGGCCTGGGCCCTGGCCGCGCCAGCCTATGGTGTCGTCGCCCCTTCGACCCTCCGAGGCTGCCCTTTCGCCTATATAAAGCCCCTGCGTCGAAAACCCTTACAGAAGAAGCCACGGTACGAGAAAAGTTCCAGAGCCGCCGCCATCGCGAAGCCAAGATCTGGGGGACAGGAGTCTCTGTTCGGCACCTGCACGGACGGGGAAGTGCCCCGGAAGGCTTCTCCATTGACACCGCTGCCATCTCCACCGCCATCTTCATCACCGCTGCTGCTCCCATGAAGAGGGAGTAGTTCTCCATCGAGGCTCGGGGTCATGCCGGTAGCTATGTGGTTCATCTCTCTCCTATGTACTTCAATACAATAATCTCATGAGCTGCCTTACATGATTGAGATTCATATGATGATGCTTGTAATCTAGATGTCATTATGCTAGTCAAGTGAGTTTTACTTATGTGATCTCCGGAGACTCCTTGTCCCACGTGTGTAAAGGTGACAGTGTGTGCACCGTGTGGGTCTCTTAGGCTATATTTCACAGAATACTTATTCACCGTTATGAATGGCATAGTGAAGTGCTTATTTATATCTCTTTATGATTGCAATGTGTTTTGTATCACAATTTATCTATGTGTTACTCTAGTGATGTTATTGAAGTAGTTTTATTCCTCCCGCACGATGTAATGGTGACGAGTGTGTGCATCCGTGTTAGTACTTGGTTTATGCTATGATCATGATCTCTTGTAGATTGCGAAGTTAACTATTGCTATGATAGTATTGATGTGTACTATTCCTCCTACATAAGCGTGAAGGTGACAGTGTGCATGCTATGTTAGTACTTGGTTTAGTCGTTTCGATCTTTCATGCACTCTAAGGTTATTTAAAAATATGAACATTGAATTGTGGAGCCTGTTAACTCCGGCATTGAGGGTTCGTGTAATCCTACGCAATGTGTTCATCATCCAACAAGAGAGTGTAGAGTATGCATTTATCTATTCTGTTATGTGATCAATGTTGAGAGTGTCCACTAGTGAAAGTCTAATCCCTAGGCCTTGTTCCTAAATATCGCTATCGCTGCTTGTTTACCTGTTTTATCTGCGTTACTACTGCTGCATTACTACCGTATGTTTACTTCCTGCAATATTACTACCATCAGCTGCACGCCAGACGAGCTATTTTCTCGGCGCCATACTACGCTCATATTCATTCATACCACTTGTATTTCACTATCTCTTCGCCGAACTAGTACACCTATTAGGTGTGTTGGGGACACAAGAGACTTCTTGCTTTGTGGTTGCAGGGGTTGCATGAGAGGGATATCTTTGACCTCTTCCTCCCTGAGTTCGATAAACCTTGGGTAATCCACTTAAGGGAAACTTGCTGCTGTTCTACAAACCTCTGCTCTTGGAGGCCCAACACTGTCTACAAGAATAGAAGCACCCGTAGACATCATCCTTCAAAGAGGAAAGCATCGATTGCTGTATTTGTGCTAGAGCTTTTATTTTGAAAACATGAAACAATTTTGTCAACGGTAGTAATAAAGCATATGAGTTATGTAAATTATATCTTACAAGTTGCAAGCCTCATGCATAGTATACTAATAGTGCCCGCACCTCGTCCTACTTAGCTTGGACTACCGGATCTTTGCATGCCATGTTTCAACCAAGTGTCACAAAGGGGTACCTCCATGCCGCTCGTACAAAGGTCTAAGGAGAAAGCTCGCATTTTGGATTTCTCGCTTTTGATTATTCTCAACTTAGACATCCATACCGGGACAACATGGACAACGAGATAATGGACTCCTCTTAAATACATAAGCATGTAGCAACAATTATTATTCTCATATGAGATTGAGGATATATGTCCAAAACTGAAACTTCAACCATGATTCATGGCTTTAGTTAGCGGCCCAATGTTCTTCTCTAACAATTTGCATGCTCCAACCATTAAAGTGATAGATCCTTCGAGACAAGACGGACATGCATAGCAACTCACATGATATTCAACAATAGTTGATGGCGTTCCCCGAAGCATGGTTATCGCACAACCAAGCAACTTAATAAGAGATAAAGTGCATAAGTACATATTCAATACTACGATAGTTTTTAAGGCTATTTTGTCCCATGAGCTATATATTGCAAAGGTGAATGATGGAATTTTAAAGGTAGCACTCAAGCAATTTACTTTGGAATGGCGGAGAAATACCATGTAGTAGGTAGATATGGTGGACACAAATGGCATAGTGGTTGGCTCAAGGATTTTGGATGCATGAGAAGTATTCCCTCTCGATACAAGGTTTAGGCTAGCAAGGTTATTTGAAGCAAACTCAAGGATGAACCGGTGCAGCAAAACTCACATAAAAGACATATTGTAAACATTATAAGACTCTACACCGTCTTCCTTGTTGTTCAAAACTCAATACTAGATATTATCTAGACCTTAGAGAGACCAAATATGCAAATCAAATTTTAGCAAGCTCTATGTATTTCTTCATTAATGGGTGCAAAGTATATGATGCAAGAGCTTAAACATGAGCACAACAATTGCCAAGTATCACATTATCCAAGACATTTTAGAATTACTACATGTAGCATTTTCCAATTCCAACCATATAACAATTTAACGAAGAAGAAACTTCGCCATGAACATTATGAGTAAAGCCTAAGGACATATTTGTCCATATGCAACAGCGGAGCGTGTCTCTCTCCCACAAAGTGAATGCTAGGATCCATTTTATTCAAAAAAAACAAAAACAAAAACAAACCGACGCTCCAAGTAAAGAACACAAGATGTGATTGAATAAAAATATAGTTTCAGGGGAGAAACCTGATGATGTTGTCGATGAAGAAGGGGATGCCTTGGGCATCCCCAAGCTTAGACGCTTGAGTCTTCTTAAAATATGCAGGGGTGAACCACGGGGCATCCCCAAGCTTAGAGCTTTCACTCCTCTTGATCATAGTATATCATACTCCTCTCTTGACCCTTGAAAACTTCCTTCACACCAAACTTCAAGCAAACTCATTAGAGGGTTAGTGCACAATTAATAATTTACACATTCAGAGATGACACAAACATTCTTTACACTTCTGAACATTTCATAAAGCTACTGGACATTAATGGATCAAAGAAATAAATCCAACATAGCAAAAGAGGCAATGCGAAATAAAAGGCAGAATCTGTCAAAAACAGAACAGTCCGTAAAGAAGAATTTTAAAATGGCACCAGACTTGCTCAAATGGAAAAACTCAAAACTAATGAAAGTTGCGTACATATCTGAGGATCACGCTCGTAAATTGGCAGATTTTTTCGAATTTTCTACAGAGACTTGTGCCCAGATTCGTGACAGACAGCAATGCTGTTTCGCGCAGCGATCCCAAATATAACATCAACTTTGACATAGAAACTTTACTTGGCACAAAAACATGATAAGGAGAGGTTGCTACAGTAGTAAACAACTTCCAAGACTCAAATATAAAATAAAGTACTGTAGTAAAAACATGGGTTGTCTCCCATAAGCGCTTTCTTTAACGCCTTTCAGCTAGGCGCAGAAAGTGCAAATCAAGTAACATCAAGAGATGAAGCATCAACATCATAACTTGTTCTAATAATAGAATCAAAAGGCAACTTCATTCTCTTTCTAGGGAATTGTTCCATACCTTTCTTGAGAGGAAATTGATATTTAATATTACCTTCCCTCATATCAATAACAGCACCAACGGTTCGAAGAAAAAGTCTTCCCAACACAATAGGACAAGATGCATTGCATTCAATATCCAAGACAACAAAATCCACGGGGACAAGGTTATTGTTAACTGTAATGTGCACATTATCAATCCTCCCCAAAGGTTTCTTTTTAACATTATCGGCAAGATTAACATCCAAATAACAATTCTTTAATGGTGGCAAGTCAAGCATATCATAAATCTTTTTAGGCATAACAGAAATACTTGCACCAAGATCACATAAAGAATTACATTCAAAGTCATTGAATTTCATTTTAATTATGGGCTCCCAACCATCTTCTAACTTTCTAGGAATAGAAGTTTCAAGTTTTAGTTTCTCTTCTCTAGCTTTTATGAGAGCATTTGTAATATGTTTTGTAAAGGCTAAATTTATAGCACTAGCATTAGGACTTTTAGCAAGTTTTTGTAAGAACTTTATAACTTCAGAGATGTGGCAATCATCAAAATCTAAATCATTATGAGCTACAGCAATGGGATCATTGTTCCCAAGGTTGGAAAAAATTTCAGCAGTTTTATCACAAACAGTTTCAGCAGTTTTAGCAATTTCAGGCAGTTTTGTACGCTTTGCACTAGAAGTAGAAACATTGCCAACACCAATTATTTTACCATTGATAGTAGGAGGTGCAGCAACATGTGAATCATTATCATTACTAATGGTGGTAATAGTCCAAACTTTAGCTACATTATTCTCTTTAGCTAGTTTTTCATTTTCTTCTCTATCCCACCTAGCACGCAATTCAGCCATTAATCTTATATTCTCATTAATTCTAACTTGGATGGCATTTGCTGTAGTAGTAATCTTATTATCAATATCATTATTAGGCATAACTTTCAATTTTAAAAGATTAACATCGGAGGCAAGTCTATCAACTCTAGAAGCAATAATATCAATTTTATCAAGCTTTTCCTCAACAGTTTTGTTAAAAGCAGTTTGTGTACTAATAAATTCTTTAAGCATAGATTCAAGACCAGAGGGTACACTCCTATTATTGTTGTAAGAATTCCCATAAGAATTACCATAACCATTACCATTAGCGAAGGATATGGCCTATAGTTATTACCGGAGTTGTTCCTATAAGCATTGTTGTTGAAATTATTATTTTTAATGAAATTCACATCAACATTTTCTTCTTGAGCAACCAATGAAGCTAAAGGAACATTATTTGGATCAACATTAGATCTACCATTCACAAGCATAGACATAATCACATCAATCTTATCACTCAAGGAAGCGGTTTCTTCAACGAATTTACCTTCTTACCTTGTGGAGCTCTTTCCGTGTGCCATTCAGAGTAATTTATCATCATATCATCAAGAAGTTTTGTAGCCGCCCCCAAAGTGATGGACATAAAGGTACCTCCCGCAGCTGAATCCAATAAATTCCGCGAAGAAAAATTTAGTCCTGCATAGAAGGTTTGGATAATCATCCAAGTAGTCAGTCCATGGGTTGGGCAATTCTTTACCAAAGTTTTCATTCTCTCCCATGCTTGAGCAACATGCTCAGTATCTAATTGCTTAAAATTCATTATGCTACTTCTCAAAGATATAATTTTAGCGGGAGGATAATATCTACCAATAAAAGCATCCTTACATTTAGTCCATGAATCAATACTATTCTTAGGCAAAGATAGCAACCAATCTTTAGCTCTTCCTCTTAATGAGAAAGGAAACACTTTCAATTTAATAATATCACCATCTACATCCTTATACTTTTGGATTTCACATAGTTCAACAAAATTATTGAGATGGGCAGCGAACATCATCGGAACTAACACCGGAAAATTGATCTCTCATAACCGAGTTCGAGTAAAGCGAGTTTAATTTCAAAGAATTCTGCTGTAGTAGCAGGTGGAGCAATAGGTGTGCATAGGAAATCATTATTATTTGCATTTGTGAAGTCACACAACTTAGTATTTTTTAGGGATATTCATTTTAGCAACGGTAAATAAAACAAACTAGATAAAGTAAATGCAAGTAACTAATTTTTTTGTGTTTTTGATATGGAGAGCAAGACAGTAAATAAAGTAAAACTAGCAACTAATTTTTTTGTGTTTTGTTTAGGTGCAGCAAACAAAGTAGTAAATAAAATAAAGCAAGACAAAAACAAAGTAAAGAGATTGGGAAGTGGAGACTCCCTTGCAGCGTGTCTTGATCTCTCCGACAACGGCGCCGTAAAAAGAGCTTGATGGCGTGTAACTCACACGTTCGTTGGGAACCCCAAGAGGAAGGTATGATGCGCACGGTAGCAAGTTTTCCCTCGAAAGAAACCAAGGTTTAATCGAACCAGGAGGAGCCAAGAAGCACGTTGAAGGTTGATGGTGGCGAAATGTGATGCGGCGCAACAACGAGGGATTCCGGCGCCAACGTGGAACCTGCACAACACAACCCAAGTACTTTGTCCCAACGAAACAGTGAGGTTGTCAATCTCACCGGCTTGCTTGTAACAAAGGATTAACCGTATTGTGTGGAAGATGATTGTTTGCAAGAAAACGAGTAAAACAAGTATTGCGATGAGATTGTATGCTATGTAAAGAATAGGACCGGGGTCCACGAGTTCACTAGAGGTGTCTCTCCCATAAGATAAAGCATGTTGGGTGAACAAATTACAGTCGGGCAATTGACAAATAGAGAAGGGCATAACAATGCATATACATGATATGATAAATATAGTGAGATTTAATCCGGGCATTATGACAAAGTACATAGACCGCCATCCAACTGCATCTATGCCTAAAAAGTCCACCTTCAGGTTATCATCCGAACCCCATTCGGTATTAAGTTGCAAAGCAACGGACATTTGCATTAAGTATGGTGCGTAATGTAATCGACAACTACATCCTTAGACATAGAATCAATGTTTTATCCCTAGTGGCAACAAGCACATCACAACCTTAGAACTTTCTCGTCACTTGTCCCAGGTGTCAATGAAGGCATGAACCCACTATCGAGCATAAATACTCCCTCTTGGAGTTAAGAGTAAAAACTTGGCCAGAGCCTCTACTAATAACGGAGAGCATGCAAGATCATAAACAACACATAAACAATAGATTGATAATCACCATAACATAGTATTCTCTATCCATCGGATCCCGACAAACACAACATATAGTATTACAGATAGATGATCTTGGTCATGTTAGGCAACTCACAAGATCCAACAATGAAGCACAATTAGGAGAAGACGACCATCTAGCTACTGCTATGGACCCATAGTCCAGGGGTGAACTACTCACTCATCACTCCGGAGGCGATCATGGCGATGAAGAGTCCTCCGGGAGATGAATCCCCTCTCCGGCAGGGTGCCGGAGGCGATCTCCTGAATCCCCCGAGATGGGATTCGCGGCGGCGGCGTCTCTGGAAGGTTTTCCGTATCGTGGCTCTCGGTACTGGGGTTTTCGCGACGGAGGCTTTAAGTAGGCGGAAGGGCAAAGTCGGAGGGCTGACGAGGGGCCCACACCATAGGGCGGCGCGGGCCCCCCTCTGGCCGCGCGGCCCTATGGTGGCGGCGCCTCGTCGCCCCACTTCGTTATCTCTTCGGTCTTCTGGAAGCTTCGTGCAAAAATAGGACCACGGGCGTTGATTTCGTCCAATTCCGAGAATATTTCGTTACTAGGATTTCTGAAACCAAAAACAGCGAGAAAACAAGAATCGGCTCTTCGGCATCTTGTTAATAGGTTAGTTCCGGAAAATGCGTAAATACGACATATAATGTGCATAAAACATGTAGGTATCATCAATAAAGTAGCATGGAACATAAGAAATTATCGATACGTTGGAGACGTATCAGCATCCCCAAGCTTAGTTCGGCTCGTCCCGAGCAGGTAAAACGATAACAAAGATAATTTCTGAAGTGACATGCCATCATAATCTTGATCATACTATTTGTAAACATATGTAATGAATGCAGCGATCAAAACAATGGTAATGACATGAGTAAACAAGTGAATCATAAAGCAAAGACTTTTCATGAATAGTACTTCAAGACAAGAATCAATAAGTCTTGCATAAGAGTTAACTCATAAAGCAATAAATCAAAGTAAAGGTGTTGAAGCAACACAAAGGAAGATTAAGTTTCAGCGGTTGCTTTCAACTTATTACATGTATATCTCATGGATATTGTCAACATAAAGTAATATAACAAGTGCAATATGCAAGTATGTAGGAATCAATGCACAGTTCACACAAGTGTTTGCTTCTTAAGGTGGAGGGAGATAGGTAAACTGACTCAACAATGAAAGTAAAAGAATGGTCCTTCAAAGAGGAAAGCATCGATTGCTGTATTTGTGCTAGAGCTTTTATTTTGAAAACATGAAACAATTTTGTCAACGGTAGTAATAAAGCATATGAGTTATGTAAATTATATCTTACAAGTTGCAAGCCTCATGCATAGTATACTAATAGTGCCCGCACCTCGTCCTACTTAGCTTGGACTACCGGATCTTTGCATGCCATGTTTCAACCAAGTGTCACAAAGGGTTACCTCCATGCCGCCTGTACAAAGGTCTAAGGAGAAAGCTCGTATTTTGGATTTCTCGCTTTTGATTATTCTCAACTTAGACATCCATACCGGGACAACATGGACAACAGATAATGGACTCCTCTTAAATGCATAAGCATGTAGCAACAATTATTATTCTCATATGAGATTGAGGATATATGTCCAAAACTGAAACTTCAACCATGATTCATGGCTTTAGTTAGCGGCCCAATGTTCTTCTCTAACAATTTGCATGCTCCAACCATTAAAGTGATAGATCCTTCAGACAAGACGGACATGCATAGCAACTCACATGATATTCAACAATAGTTGATGGCGTTCCCCGAAGCATGGTTATCGCACAACCAAGCAACTTAATAAGAGATAAAGTGCATAAGTACATATTCAATACTACGATAGTTTTTAAAGCTATTTTGTCCCATGAGCTATATATTGCAAAGGTGAATGATGGAATTTTAAAGGTAGCACTCAAGCAATTTACTTTGGAATGGCGGAGAAATACCATGTAGTAGGTAGATATGGTGGACACAAATGGCATAGTGGTTGGCTCAAGGATTTTGGATGCATGAGAAGTATTCCCTCTCGATACAAGGTTTAGGCTAGCAAGGTTATTTGAAGCAAACTCAAGGATGAACCGGTGCAGCAAAACTCACATAAAAGACATATTGTAAACATTATAAGACTCTACACCGTCTTCCTTGTTGTTCAAAACTCAATACTAGATATTATCTAGACCTTAGAGAGACCAAATATGCAAATCAAATTTTAGCAAGCTCTATGTATTTCTTCATTAATGGGTGCAAAGTATATGATGCAAGAGCTTAAACATGAGCAAAACAATTGCCAAGTATCACATTATCCAAGACATTTTAGAATTACTACATGTAGCATTTTCCAATTCCAACCATATAACAATTTAACGAAGAAGAAACTTCGCCATGAACATTATGAGTAAAGCCTAAGGACATATTTGTCCATATGCAACAGCGGAGCGTGTCTCTCTCCCACAAAGTGAATGCTAGGATCCATTTTATTCAAACAAAAACAAAAACAAAAACAAACCGACGCTCCAAGTAAAGAACACAAGATGTGATTGAATAAAAATATAGTTTCAGGGGAGGAACCTCGATGATGTTGTCGATGAAGAAGGGGATGCCTTGGGCATCCCCAAGCTTAGACGCTTGAGTCTTCTTAAAATATGCAGGGGTGAACCACGGGGGCATCCCCAAGCTTAGAGCTTTCACTCCTCTTGATCATAGTATATCATACTCCTCTCTTGACCCTTGAAAACTTCCTTCACACCAAACTTCAAGCAAACTCATTAGAGGGTTAGTGCACAATTAATAATTCACATATTCAGAGATGACACAAACATTCTTTACACTTCTGAACATTTCATAAAGCTACTGGACATTAATGGATCAAAGAAATAAATCCAACATAGCAAAAGAGGCAATGCGAAATAAAAGGCAGAATCTGTCAAAAACAGAACAGTCCGTAAAGACGAATTTTAAAATGGCACCAGACTTGCTCAAATGGAAAAACTCAAAACTAATGAAAGTTGCGTACATATCTGAGGATCACGCTCGTAAATTGGCAGATTTTTTCGAATTTTCTACAGAGACTTGTGCCCAGATTCGTGACAGACAGCAATGCTGTTTCTGCGCAGCGATCCCAAATATAACATCAACTTTGACATAGAAACTTTACTTGGCACAAAAACATGATAAGGAGAGGTTGCTACAGTAGTAAACAACTTCCAAGACTCAAATATAAAATAAAGTACTGTAGTAAAAACATGGGTTGTCTCCCATAAGCGCTTTTTTTAACGCCTTTCAGCTAGGCGCAGAAAGTGCAAATCAAGTAACATCAAGAGATGAAGCATCAACATCATAACTTGTTCTAATAATAGAATCAAAAGGCAACTTCATTCTCTTTCTAGGGAATTGTTCCATACCTTTCTTGAGAGGAAATTGATATTTAATATTACCTTCCCTCATATCAATAACAGCACCAACGGTTCGAAGAAAAAGTCTTCCCAACACAATAGGACAAGATGCATTGCATTCAATATCCAAGACAACAAAATCCACGGGGACAAGGTTATTGTTAACCGTAATGTGCACATTATCAATCCTCCCCAAAGGTTTCTGCGCAGCGATCCCAAATATTTAAGTATGGTGCGTAATGTAATCGACAACTACATCCTTAGACATAGAATCAATGTTTTATCCCTAGTGGCAACAACACATCACAACCTTAGAACTTTCTGTCACTGTCCCAGGTGTCAATGAAGGCATGAACCCACTATCGAGCATAAATACTCCCTCTTGGAGTTAAGAGTAAAAACTTGGCCAGAGCCTCTACTAATAACGGAGAGCATGCAAGATCATAAACAACACATAAACAATATATTGATAATTACCATAACATAGTATTCTCTATCCATCGGATCCCGACAAACACAACATATAGTATTACAGATAGATGATCTTGATCATGTTAGGCAACTCATAAGATCCAACAATGAAGCACAATTAGGAGAAGACGACCATCTAGCTACTGCTATGGACCCATAGTCCAGGGGTGAACTACTCACTCATCACTCCGGAGGCGATCATGGCGATGAAGAGTCCTCCGGGAGATGAATCCCCTCTCCGGCAGGGTGCCGGAGGCGATCTCCTGAATCCCCCGAGATGGGATTCGCGGCGGCGGCGTCTCTGGAAGGTTTTCCGTATCGTGGCTCTCGGTACTGGGGTTTTCGCGACGGAGGCTTTAAGTAGGCGGAAGGGCAAAGTCGGAGGGCTGACGAGGGGCCCACACCATAGGGCGGCGCGGGCCCCCCTTTGGCCGCGCGGCCCTATGGTGGCGGCGCCTCGTCGCCCCACTTTGTTATCTCTTCGGTCTTCTGGAAGCTTCGTGCAAAAATAGGACCCTGGGCGTTGATTTCGTCCAATTCCGAGAATATTTCGTTACTAGGATTTCTGAAACCAAAAACAGCAGAAAACAAAGAATCGGCTCTTCGGCATCTTGTTAATAGGTTAGTTCCAGAAAATGCGTAAATACGACATATAATGTGCATAAAACATGCAGGTATCATCAATAAAGTAGCATGGAACATAAGAAATTATCGATACGTTGGAGACGTATCACGCCGCCACCCCTGGACCGGAGACGCGCACCCTTATCACCGAGCGGCGGATGCACATGTCGTCGGCCGACCGAGGCCAGCCGGCAAACACGCAGAACAACCCGGTGTGTCCGAGGAGCTTCGAAGGCAAGCGCCACATCGAGCTCAAGCGTCCGGCCGGCCGCGACGCCGGCTGTTTCAACCGCATCGGCCGTCGGGCCTGGTGGAAAGGCCACGACGCTGGCGGAGTACGACTACCCTCCGCGCGTCCACGGTGACCCCCCGCTCGTCTCGCTGTACTACCCCCAGGCGCAGTGCATGGCACCGGAGGCGCCGCCTCTACAGAGGCTGCCGGCAAGGACGACAGCCTCTGGAAACTCACGCACCGGATCGTCGACCGCTGGTGGCCGCACGTGTTTGGCCGTGCAGTTGCCTCCTTCGGGCAGCGTTGTCATCCACGACGGCCCGAGGCGAACATCTTCGGCTCCAGCTCGGAGGACGACAGGGATGGTTCAACGTTGTCGCCCCAAGGAGGAGGATGCCGCGGGCTCGACACCACCTCCGCCGGTGAATAAGAGGTGGTGGGAGATGGAGGCGGAGATGCAGGCGGCCCTCCGTGGCGGCGACGACCCAGAGGACTTCCCTGGTCACCATGTCATCTCCGGTTGGTCCGTCGACAAGGACTACCGGCAAATCACGCTCGACCCGCGGCAGGCGGCGGTGTGATCCGCCAGGTACCACGGTGAGAACTTCGTCGACCTCGCCGGTCCATCTGTGCCGCCGACGCCAAAGGAGGAGGACGACTGGTCCTTCGACTTCTCTGACGACGAGCGGACAACCTGGACTTCAGTGCCTTCGACGCACGCCGCTAGTTTTTTTTTTAGTTTTTATTCAAATTCGAGTCACTTTTAAATAGAACTATTTCCTTTTTTTAATGTTTTTACATCTGAATTTTTTGGGGGGCTGCTGTATGGGGGGCACATGCTCAATGCAGCTCGGACCAAGATTGCAGTTAAAGGTTTAATCATGGAGCACTGCCATTAAACTGTACAATCAATGGTTCTTGCATTCACAAATAGATGTCACGCTCAGAAGAAAGACATGCAGAGGATACATGAACCTAGTAGCATGAAAAACTTCATGCGTAGCTAGAGATAATGATGAACTTATCGCTGCTACCAGGTGAAATCTATAACGCTGAGCTTGGTCAGCCTCTGTTGTTCGAACAACTTGCAAAAGCCAACCATGGAACACCATGAACGGGCTTGTTCAGTGGCGAAGGACGAAAACAACCTGAGGTAGGGCGAACCTTAAATGATGCAAATACCAAAATAATTCTAAAATAGTAATGATGTATATGGTTCAAACATAATTTTTGAGTATACGAAAAATAAAAATATATTTAATTATAAGTAGAATCTAAAAACACATACCAATAATATCAACTCAATGGTAAAGCTTTACCTCTTTAAAAAAAATCTAGTGTATTTAAACAATCAAGATGTTCATTCGGAAATACATTTGTACACCCAAGCATGGGTGTGGGTGTACTCTTTGCTGTTGGATCGTTGGAGATCCGTGCAAGATGCCATGTGAGAGAAGCCATTTTCATCTATTTCCTCCATTTTCTGGAAAGGTAGTGGGTCATGTACGGGGGCAAAAGCCACCCGACAAGGCTTTTGAGCCCACGCCCCGCTGCTGCTTTTCCTCTCTCCCGACAAGGCATTGATAATTATCATTGATAAACACATCTAAGACATGGATGATATTACACATCACACCTATCCGGTACAAGAATGATTCCTTCCTTAGATGTCATCGGCTAACAAGGATCCCAAAATAAACACCTGAACTACTTTGACAACTCGGTACTGAACGAGAGGAACATCACAGTTAAAATATTGACTGCATTGCTAACTGGCAATCAAAACGCTAACTGACGACAAACTCCTGCGGGACGACCAAATAAGAATCAAAGGAGCCGAGCGCGGACCCGTCGCAGCATGATGCTCCAAACGCCTTGGTCGCCAAAACGTTGACGGTGGCTAAGAACCCGTCGATGCTTGGTACCCAGCATATGAAGAAGAGTTGCCTTCCTCAAGCTGTACAATCACGGCTGCAAGCTCGACGCCGCCGGCGCCCATGTTCTCCGCCACATGCTCCTCCTCGACGACATGGCCGGCAACAACCTGCGTTTTTTGTTGTTGTTGAAATCCAGACACTGTATGGACTCGAAAATAGCGTGGGTTTCCAGATTACAATCGACGGAGAATCGAACTCACCTCGTCATGTACAAACGATCATCGTTTTTTGTTGTTGTTGAAACCCAGACACTGTATGGACTCGAAAATAGCGTGGGTTCTCCTCCCCATCGGCAGGGTATGCTTCTTCAGCGGCCATCGTATCGAACGCTGTCTGTTTCGTAACCTAAAGTCAGAAAATTAGCATAGACAGTTAGACAGAAGAGATGCATGGCAACATCTTATTTTTTTGCATGGTTGCTAGACTGAGAAAATTAGCAATTACATAAGAGATTCCTACTGTTTTTTACCTACTTACTTTTTCTAAGTGGAACCAGGGTAGCAAGTTGAGGTACAGAGCAAGCATTTGTTTGCAACAGAAAATGGAAAACTGATTGCTAGTGTTCTTTGCATTGACAGATTGCTAGTGTTCTTTGCATGGACAGAATAGATTGCTAGTGTTCTTTGCATCGATAGAACATTGAGCATTGACATAATAGATTGCTAGATGCCGCTGCCCAGTTTTATATTCTATATTGAAGACCTTTGCGCCTTTGTTTTGTGAACTAATAAATCAACTTGGAAACAAATATGCAAGAATTATACCATCAACCTGGAAACAATTCGGGACTCACGTCACGGGAATAATCTGATACAAAAACCATATGCTACAAATCCTAGGTGAAAGAGAGAAGATAAGAGGTATAGAATACTGCAGATTTGGATCCAAAATTAATGAATCTGGAAAACATGAGACACCACATTCGGATTTGTCCCAAAAATATGCATATATGCCAAGTGCACAGGACTACGTCAAACAATGTGCAGCATCAGAAATTCCACAGGGAAAAGATGGTCGACTTGTACATGTGACTGCGAACGCATGCTACATGGAAGAAAAACATAGTACTCAAGTAGTTTTTCTCAGTAAATGGAAGGAAAAAGTAGTGCGTCTGTAATGCATGCATGGAACATGAAGATGAAAGCTGAACAACAACTACTGGATCTGGGTCGAACCGGAACACATCGCGAACAACAGATTCCCTCCAGATACACCAGCAAAAGTGGGAGCAAGTCTAGATCGTAAAAGAAACCAAATCGGATCAGAAAATAAATGAGAAGAACAAACCAGGCTCCAGGTCGTCACCTCCCATCCTACCTCCGGCCCCTGCTTCTCTTCTGGATGCTGACCGCCTCCCTAGTCCCTTCTCGCGCGAGACGCTGCTTCCCGGCGTCAAACGTCGCGGGATCTCTTCCCCACTCGGCATTCCTTCCCACCTTCGATACCTGAGGAAGAAGATGGATACACGGACTACAACAGGACATAGCTTTGGTAACACTGGCTTGTGTTACCACAGGTCCAAAACTATGTTACTAGGCCAAACTGTAACACATGTCTATATGTGTTCCATTAGGCCGTGTTACTAGGAAGTGTCCATTGTCACACATAATAACTAATACTATATGTTAAAAACAGTGTTACAATTATTTTGTAGTAACATGTATCTTACGTGTTACTAAATAGGCTAGTAACACGTTTTTGTAACTATAGTGACATAATTGGTAACACTTTTATTTAGCATTGGTAACACAATTAGTCACATAATATTTCACATATTGTAACACTAGAATTGAAGGTTGTCAACTAGGCAAGTAACACATTTATGTAACTATAGTAACACCATAGTAACACTATTATATTAGTACCACACTATAATTTTTTATTTGATTTAATTGTTAAATAGAAACATAAAAACCCCATTTTATAGAATATTTTTATTTAAATATAAATAATCATAAATGATTTATTAATTTATTATTATTAAATGAATTGATGATTGATACCATGAAAATAACATAGAAATTGAAACATGACACTTTCACAAATTGAAAACATAAGATATTATGAATATATATACAAGACTGTTACAATAATGAAGTGAATACAGTATTATCCATATAACACCATAGCATTCATATCGATTTGAGTACAGAAAAATAGCGTCACGAAGAATATTACACGATTGTGTTTGCATCATTTCATCTACAAAAAAACTACAATGTATTACATTTTCAATCCATCAATGTAAAATATATATATTGGTAAGTGAAATCTTCGAAATTTTTGTGCTTCCAACCTATATGGATAATTCAACTGCAATGATCCTTCTTATGAATCTGCAAAAGGAAACAAGACGTTATAGCTATGATTAAATGTACAGAAATATGATTCAAGAATACTAGTCATGAACCTTGCATAGTGAAGTTTAAATGAAGATAACAAATGTTTGTCACATCAATTTTTTAAATCTAGAAATGTGCGAAAAAAAAGCATATTACGTACTAAGGCATGCAGAACTTGCAAAACTTGATGTAAATTTAAAATAATTATATGGAGATAAAGAAAACCAAGGCATGCAGAACTTGCATCCACTAGACTGCTAGTATGCAGCAAGTACATTTGTGGAATCTATTAAAGGTTCTTGACAGTTGAGATTTCTGTTCCAATAGTAGAACCCGGAGTATTTTTTTAGGTGAAATAGCATCTTCATCGTCCAAATGCTATTACAGTCTTAATCTTGGGAGCACAATGGCCGTGTAGCTGCATATCATAGGAATGCCCTGAATATTGCTAAATGAGCCGTGGTAAAGAAAAAAAGGCAAGGTATAGAATAGCGCTTGGCTACAAAATAGAATCAAACCACCGCCTGGAGTACCATGACCGGGAATAGAATGACCAAATGCAAGGATAGTATTTTGTAGTCAATTATGTGATGAAATGGAACACATTGCTAACTAATATTATATATATTGATCTGCCAACTCTTAGTGATGGACATAGAAGTACTTCCAGACTATGCTTGGACAATGATTTATAATGTCATAATGATAAACAGAGACAGAAAAAACTGTATATAGTTTCAGTAATAGAAGATGAACATTAACAGCACTTAGTTCATGAACTGTCGACCAAGATTTAAACCATACCACAACTACAATGTTCCAATTTTCAATATTTTTACAATTAGTTCAATTGTTTCCCGTCTCTTGGCTGTTCATGCTGTGTATTGTCTTATATCTCAGAATGTGATGTAGACACATCTAAGAAACTATCTAATTTAACCTCATCTTATACTACTCGAAGAAAAAAAGGAAGAAAATATGCTTGTTGTTCCCAAGAATCCTATATCTCACAATGTGATGCAAGCACAACTAAGCAGATATTCTTATTTAGCTCAACTAACAATATAACAAAAATATAAAAATTGGAACTCATCTAAAATACCACAGGGCTAACCTTGCTTTGCAGACATAGTTGTCAATGCGGAAGGACACAGCAATCGGAGCCGTGAAGCTCCCAACTGCAACCACGACGGTCAGCTGCCTCTTCCAGTGCACATGCGCTCCACAAACCAGGGCACCTTCTAGCGTAGTAACCTGTATGCCACCATGATGAGACAGAACCAACGGATGAGTACTTGTGCAGAGCAAGGACCAAAGATTTGACTATCAATCCATCTCTGATGCTTAGGCCATGGTACACCAAAGCATGAATTTTGGCACAGAGAAGGGCTTTGGATATGCGCCTTGGGCCAGATAGACTAAACAATGCGAACATCAACTTACTGTGGTATGGTTTGCCTGTAGTCCTGTACGCCTCGACATGACAGAGCCATACATGACAGATCAGCAAATACCCCACCTATGCAGTTTGTCCACGAGTTATTCGGTGGATTCAACAATCAGCAAATAGCATAGCCTCTGCAGTATGAACACCAGGCGTACCGTGGGATCTTCTGGCGACGGCAGCAGACCAGAGCAAGGTGCCGAGATGGATCCCGATCCAAACTGCAGAGGCTCCTTAAATAGCATTATTGTTTGATTGGAGAATTTCCTACAGAAAGTAAAATATCGACAGAAATGCATACAAGGAAAGAGAAAAGAAATTCTTTAACCTCTTCTTATATTCGAAAATTTTCTCATAGCCTTATCATAAATATTTGTAGAATTTTGACCCCTTGATTTACATCTACATAGTGCAGGTATATGGTCAACATGTCCATCACAACCCTAGATATGACTAAGAATACCAATCGAATTATTTCAAGTTGACCAATCAAATCTATTTACGCCATGACTATTATGTAGGCAAGCCTCGAAGCACACACACATATTGTAGTATCATGTGCATCTCAAAATAAGAGAACATGATTTAGTTATAAAATAACTCTCAGCTAAAAAATAAAAGTTCTGTAAACAGTTTCGATTTTACATACACACATGGGAGCCTTGTTCTACGGTTGCTAATTTGTTCATAGTAGAGTTTCTTCTTAATTTGCTGCAGCTAAGCAATACTAGTGTGAGAGCTACTTTTAGCTTATACATTTGCTTGTCAATTATAAAATCGCCTGCATAGCTCTGAAATGCAGAAAGATAATTAAGTTCCTACTACTAATAGCTTAGAGCGGATCTGACTCAATTTGTCAATGGTGCCCCGTTCCCCGTTCCCCGGCGGTTAATTCACCTATTAGGGGACGGTTATGGTAGCGATTTGATCCCCACGGGGATGTTATCAGAGCTAAATCACTAACCATTGGGTAAGCGGGGATGGATACGGCTGACCAGTACCCAGCGGTGAATTCCCCGATAATACTATGACATGTGGGAGCCATCATATTAGACCACGTATATAAGCAGCCAGCCAGCGAGAGGGAAGCCCTAAAATCCGCCCCTCGCCCTCCGCTCCTCTGCTCTCAGCCGCCGCAGCAGCACACCAACCCGCAAACCCTAGCGAGCCCAAGCGATTCGAGCCCGAGCGGAGCCGTACACCGTCGGTCGCACTCGCACACGCCTTCCACGCCCACGTGGCCACGTCTCCGCCCGCCCGCAGTCCCGCACACGTCTCCGCCCGCCTCCAGTCTCCACCGCGCGCCCGCACCTGCAGACCTGCTTGATCCGGCACCACAGCAACATCCCCCCGCCCCCGCACCTGCTTGATCCGGCACCACAGCAACGACGACGAAGTCCGGCGAGATTCCCCCATTCGATTCGCCTGCTCCTCCGGTGGAGACGGGGTCACTCGACCTTGTCGTGGTGTCGGGTGCCGCCGAGCTCCCGCTTGATCCGGCAGTCGCCGTCGACCCTGGACCACCAGCCAATGACCCCGTCGGCCCGAGAAATCTCCGCACCGCCTCCTCTATCATCAATCGTCTCCGCTACCCAGAAGGTCAGAGCACCCCCGGTCGTGCTCGTGCAGGTCCTCCCCAACGCCCTCCACGCCGTGCACTAGCCTCTCCAACGGCCAGCAACGTCGGCACCGGCCTCAAGGCCCGTCTTGCTACTCCAAGTCCAAACAAGTGAGGCATTTTCTTCAGATCTGTGTATTCATAAGGTTGATAGATGTTGTATTTTGTGAATTCGAGATGACATGTGCTTGCTGTTTATTGATTCATGTGCAGACTAGTTTTTATGCTAAATTATAGCTACCATGGTAAATTATCAAGTGCAGACTAGTTTATTATAGTAATTTTATTTACTAGAACCTGAAGGTATGCTACTGGTATGTTAAATTATAGCTATAGTTCTCTGAGTAATAATGTTTATGTACATTTATGGATGATCTTAACAAATAGTTAGCTCCAATTTAGCTTCCAGCAATATGTATACTAGAACCAGAAGGTATGCTACTGCCCACCTTAGTTAGAAAAATATGAAACATGCAAGCCAAGCATTCATATATAGAACAAAGACTTGAACAGCAATATGCAAGCATTCATATAATCCAACAATTTTATTTTTCTATCTACTATATGTGCTTATTATTCATGTGATGGATGTTCCTATTGACATATGCTGCTGGATTATGACTCCATCTTCTTGGTTTTGTTGCACAGAGAGATGACTTCTAGTCCTCGGGCTGGGAGCAGCAGTCCAGCAGGATCATCTTCACAGCCGGTTGGTTCACCAATAATTCTGAACATCGAGAGAGATGAGATTGAAATCTCTGATGATGAAGAGGTGAATGAAGATGGCTCTGTTCGGTCAAAAAGGAAGCTGACTTCAAAGGCTTGGCTTTCCTACAAGCGTGTTAAATTGGCTGATGGCCAAATCAAAGCAAAGTGTCTTAAATGTGGTAAGCTACTTGGAGGAGAAACGAAGAATGGAACATCACATCTGTTAGCCCATAATGATACATGCCCATATAGCAAGGCCTTGATGAATGGCAAAATGATGGCTCAATCTTCCTTGAGGTTTGCTGCTAAGGATGGATGCAATGCTTCATTGGAGAATTACATATTTGATCAAGACTTTGCTAGGAGAGCTCTTGTTGCCATGATAATTCTGCATGAGTATCCGTTGTGTATGGTGGATCATGCTGGATTCCGAAGATTCGTTAGTGCACTGCAGCCTAAATTCAAGCTCGTGCATAGGAATACTATTAGGTATAGTTACCCTCTTTATGTCTCTTCATGTACTTTTGTATCACTGTATGATTATGCTAGATAGCTTTCAATATCTGATTATGAACTGTTGTTTGATAGGAGTGATATTATCAAGTTTTACGAAGAAGAAGCAAAAAAGGCTATCAAATACATGAGCTCCTGCAGTTCAAGAGTGGCCATCACTACTGACATGTGGACTTCGGACAATCAGAAGAAGGGTTATATGGTGATAACAGCCCATTTCATTGATGATGGTTGGAAGCTGAGAAGTGTTGTGATGAGGTATGCTTGCTGGAATATGATATATAGTGATGTTTTTGTGATATATGCTTGCTGGAGTATGATATATGGTTGCTGTTTTGTGCTATTTAGTACTATTTTGTGACATAAGCTTGCTGGAATATGATATATAGTGATGTTTTTGTGATATATGCTTGCTGGAATATGATATATAGTGGTGTTTTTGAGATATATCATTGCTAGCTATGATTTCTAGTCTTGTTTTGTGACAAAGGCTTGCTGTAGCATGATACATATGGGTGTTTTTGTCATATATCCTTGCTGGTTATGATACAAATTGGCGTTTTTGTCATATATCCTTGTTGGTTATGACTTTTACTATTGTTTGTAGGTTCATTTATGTGCCAGCACCACACACTGCAGAGGTTATTGCTGAAGAACTGGCTGAAGCTTTGCTTGAATGGAACCTTGATGAGAAGCTCTCTACTGTCACAGTTGATAATTGCACATCGAATGACAAGGCTATTGAACTGCTGGTGAAGAAACTGGGGGCAGACAAGCTCATGCTCAAAGGTACATTGCTTCACATGCGTTGTTGTGCACATATCCTGAACTTGATAGTTAAGGATGTCTTTTATTGTTGGGGATGGGTAACCGTTGGTTAGCCGTTTACCCGATGGTGATGGTTATGGTATGTAATCTGTCCCCGTGACAGTTATTGGGGACGGGGACGGGAAGAACTTCGCCTCACGGGGATGGTTTTGGTTTGGTAATAACCAGCGGTTTCTCTCCCCGTTGCCAAATGGAGATCTGACTGGTTGAGAAAGAAACCCTACTTGTATGGTTGGTCGATCAAATTGTACAACCAGTAAAGAGTTGATATGACCCATAATTTCTGAGAGAAGTTAGAAGGCAGATGTAAATTTTCTTGTCAGTAGCAGTTAACTGAACTGTAGAAGCTTATGTTCACGTTTCAGGAAGGAAAAGAAAATGGAACCCACAGGAATAGCTCCAGATTGCAGGAGCCTTCCAGTAAAGTCAGTGCCTCAAACTAATTGGTGTTAGTTCTGTTTTAGTCTCAAATTTTTAACTTATAACTGACGAATTTAACCTAAGGGTAACACTACTGTTGGTTTCAGTACCTGAAGCCTAGAATATAATCTATGTTCAGCTAGGCCCATAGCCATAGTGCAACGTAGTTGTCCTTTTTATTCATCTTTTCTCAGAGAAGGAACTGACTAAGTAATCTGAAACTCTGCTACGTTTTTGTGCATGATCTGAGACATCTTCAAATGAAGGAAGTAATAGAAGTAATGTGGTATCATCAGCACATAGAGGAGAAACAACCTAGAACAAGTTTGTACTCACGGACAAGGAAATCAAGAATAACAAGTTGTGGAGTCCCCTCTGCAATTTGGGTGGCACAACTGAGTAATACTACCACAAGAAACATGTGAATGCAAGAAATTACCAACGATGTTCCAAATCAATTTCAAGCATCAAATTGAGGAAGCGCTCGTGGCTGGCCAATTACCACAAGCTGCAGGGGGCTAAAGAAATGTCTGTACTCCACGCGATGTTGAGGCCTGGGAGATGGAGGGGGCCGGGCGAGCCGTCAGGCGCAACCGGGAGTTGGGGAATCGAGTTCCCAGTGCGACAGGGAGGAAAGCGCGGTGATGGGTGGCTCAGTGGTGCGAGGCACGGCGGTGGACAGCTCACTGGGCGGCGACAGGGAGGAGCACTCGTGGTGGCGGCGCGGTGGAGAGCGATGGAGGGGAAAAGATGCGTTTTTTCCGGGAGAGATTGGTATGTCTCTGGCGAAAAGAGTATAATTAGAAGGGCTGGATTTATAGGAGGTATCAATGGAGGGAAAAATTTGTGTTAGCGCGAATAACTAAAAAATTCATCCAGTGATTTTCCCTCTCAACCAAAATAACCAAATAGATGGAGGGAAAGGAATTTTTTCCTCAAAAGACATCAGATTTGTTGATCAAACGAACAAGATAGCCTTCCTAATAAATAAATAAAATAAATCAAGATCCCTCGCACGATCGTGTTCTTCCTCTCGAGCGGCCGATCATGCGCTGCCTTCGCTATCTTTTTATCGCCGGAGCCAACTAGTCATGGTTGATCATGCAGAGGAAAGTAATCAAGGCGATGGTCTTACCGGATAAAATACAAAACTAATAATATTTGAATTAATATAAATATAAGATAGGAAACATGTAGATTAAAAAAGATTTGGAAACAAGGAAGGCAATATGATGGTGGTTGATGGGCTTCCCATCAAAAATGAATGCATGGTGTACAACTTTAGCGTAATTGAAGATTACATGAGGATTTTTAGTAATCTCATATGTTATATGAGGATTAATTAATCGAATCGACCTTCTCTCATCACATGCCATATATCGAACATTCTTACTTGAACACTATTATCATGTCACAACTAACATGTTTGTGGTATATCATGTTGGACACTAACCTCCTTATGCTTCGTTGTTAGTGTTCTCTCTCTCAGTGAGCACCACTATGCTTTCATTGAACATTGGTTGTGAGATACATACCGCTGAATCTTCTTGAATGCAAATCACTCTTTGGCGAGGCTGCTGCTCCACATGGCCACCGCTCGCGTGGTCTTTTGCCTTTTCTCATATTTAACCCAATTGGTAACATATGAATGAAAAATGCCACAAAAATAGAATATAGTGCTAACAAATTACAAGTAATTAGTGAATCACATAGTTCATACGCAGTACCGAATCAGAGTGCAGAAGGACACAAGTTGCATATGAAATATACTAAAGTAAGATAGATTTGCGAGGAAGATCACTCATCGCATTGGCGGACGCTAATTTTCTTCTTCTCGAACCAAGCCCGGTTTATCCGGTCCATGAGGCTCAAGCTAGCGAACATGATCCTGTTATCCTTGGCGAGCAATTTGACCTCGGTCTCAATGGCTTACAATTGAAGAGCTCTCTTTTTTAGGTCCATTTCTCCCAATGTCCCATCTCTCTTAGCATTTGCCACCTTCTTCTTGGATAACAACCTCTTCTATTATCCTTTGACCATATACTTGTGGGATCTTGTGTAACACTATATACAACACATGATTCTGTGTTACTACAATCTAAAATTTGTAACACTGTTTGGGTAACACAAAAGTACATGTTACTGTACTAGTATCTTTGTAACACGTTTTCAGATCTTACGTAGGACTAGCAAATATACCCGTGCGTTGCTACGGCCTGATTTTTATTTTAACATGGTGCGATATCGTGCAACAATCGATGCATACAGTAATCGGGCCCAAAATCATTGATCTTAGTAACCCTAGAATTAGCTCGCTCTTTCCCCATTTTCTTGTCGAGGAGAGCACAAGAGGCGGCTTATATCCTTATAGAATGTCTAATTGAAGTAGTAGAGTTATCTTTTTATATGTGCACTTGTAGAGTTGTGTAATAAGAATTGCCGTTTTGGCTTGGATCAACATTTCAATGAACTCTGTAAAAGCTAGTTTCGCAACCATCATTTCATTTGTTTTGTACAAATGAAATAAAATCCTAGACAGAGAGTTCAATAATGATTTAAATATCTTTTAATTTGATGTACTTTTATTTTTGAACGGAGAGTTCTGGCTAAGTCGGCATAAAGGAGACATGCTGGTGAATGGTCTACTGGTTAGCTGGTCTGACTGTATGCTCGACCTTGATTTTAACCTAAAAATTCCAATTTAATTTATATTAAATTTAATTTTAGAAGAGTGGTGGTAAATTGTATTAGGCCTAGAGCGGGAGTACGAATAGAAAAAGATGCATGGCCCATATTAACCCACAAAAATATGTGCAGTACTACCAAAACTATAGGTTTGATGGTTATTATTGAACTGGCTCCATTTGATTGATTGCCCAGCTGATATACCGAAAACTTTTATCTTCTCATGCTTAAATTGTCAATGTAGACTTATGGTTATAGGTGCCCCTAAATATAAGTTCAGAACCAGCCCCACCCTAACCCTGATTCAGCAGAAGGAACAACCATATAGCCCAATCAATTCCCGGTTTAGAAGATGTAGATGCTAAATAGCATTATTCCTACACTGGACTTCAATGGCAAAAGAATCTCGAATTCTCTATTTGTATCTTGACCTGGTATTCATAATCTACATTCTGATTGTAAATGTATATATTTCATATCCTTAACCCGAATTGAAAGTCACCATATTGTTAAAGTTTATGTCTTGACCTGACTTGATATTCTCTAATTTCTGTTGCCATCCTGACAAAAATGATATAGTAAAGCTACACTTGGCCCCAATTCTGAACTGAACCAAGACATGAGATACTTTTTATTGACTTGACTTGCTTGGCGAGGGATCCCTGGAGGATAGCTCCGCTTCCACTCAAAAATAAAATGGAAAATCGCCTCTAGCTCGTATCACCGGTAGAAGCTCCCACCACCGGGAGGCGCTGAACTCCAGAGTCTAGCCTCGCCCGTGGCCTCTAGCTGGAGATTCAAAGGCATGTCCCGTCCGGCAAGTTCTCCACGCGGAGGCGCTAAACTCCAGCCTGCACCCATGGCCTCCAGCTGGAGATTTTCAGAGCAGCACGGCCGCGAGGTTCAGAGAGAGACGTCCCGCCCAGCAAGTTCAGAAGGGTGCGCGTGGATGATGGGGGCAGACGACTCGCCGGCTCAAGCGACCTTCGCCATGGCAACCATGGTCGGAGTGAGCAGGAGAGCCCGCGAGAGGTCGGAGGGATCCTTGAGACCTTGGGGCATGCGGGTTGCCGCTGTCTGCAACGTCGAAGGATGCAGCCCTTGGCCTACATCCTCGATGCGCAACCACTGTCCTCAGCCGGAGGATCGTATGGGAGGAGCTCCAATTGTGTACGCCAGAAGAGATCAGTCTACGGTGTTGTCCGCGCACGTCGCGATGCCATGCATGCATGGTGCCCGCCTAGCCTTCATTTTGGCGGCGGCAACGCGGAGCCCCTCCACCGCCTCCTCCCATTGCACTTGAAGACACTCACTATTGCTATTTGTTGGGTACCTCAATTTTGTGATAGTTTCGGTCTGTAACAGCGTGCAATTTCTTTTTAGTTTATCTGCAGCTATTGTTTGCTTTTGGGCTCTAGTACGGTAGGAGATAAATGTGTCTGCATAAGAGACGTGTTGAACTTAGACAGATGATAGATCACTTGTTTACACCTCCAGACATCACCCGATCGATCGTTTCCTTGTGTTGGGTTCGAATAAAGTCCACAAGCACGTACAACTTAGGAATTTTTGGATCGGAACCGGGCGGATCTTTTTTTGGGCCTATAGAAAAAAACTTTGGCCCGTTTGTGATACCAGGCAGCCACCTATTGCAATTTAATAGTAAAGATATGTTACTGGCCAAACTTGCCACACAAATGATGTGTTACTACAATTTTATTGGTAACACAGTTTTTCTTCTGTTACAGGCTTGTGTTACCAAAGCTATGTTCTCCTGTAGAGGGCCATCCAACAATGGTCAATGGAGTCAATGGCTACTCACGCCCATGTTACCTCACGAGATACTGTACTTGCGCACCGACGGCACGGGGGCACCACAGAGAGAACAAGTGGTGGAGTAGCTGCACCGCACAACAGTCGCATCAGCGGCACAGCGAAGAAGGTGGGAGACGGAGCAGCCGCGCCGGCAAAAAGCAGGCGGCGCGAGCCGGCAAGGTGGGGATGGACAGAAAAACATTTTCTTGCCGGCAGCAAAGGGATTTGGTCGGAGTAATTTCGGGGAAGATGGCGCTAGGCCACGCCTGGCGAAGTGGAGCTCTCAGGCCTCCCGGCGGTGCGGTGTGCGACTCAGCAGCCTCCAGCAGAAAGGGGGAAGATGGCCGGCGGGAGAGCACGACGAATCCTGCGTGAGCGCGGTGGAGATGGCTCTATTCCAGGCCTCCCGGCGGCGCGGTGGAGGACTGCCGGCGGCGCGGTAGAGGACGGAGCAGCCGCCGCGCCTGGGGAAGATGGCTGGCGGGGAGGAAATCGCGAATCTTGGCCAGCGGCAAGAAAGCTAGGAATCAGTGGAAGAAGTTGGGGGGATTGGAGGACCGGTGCCCTACCGATTTTGGGACAGACCCAGCGGGTCGCGCGGGTCTTAGGGGCTACTTCCCCGACATGAACAGATCCTACGCGCAGGCAGCGGGTCGCGCGGCGAAAAAGCCAAAGGAAAAGGAGCTGTGATGCGACGGGAAAATTGACGAAGGGTGTGGAAAATGTTCAACCAGCTGTTCCGCGCGCGAATCTCCAGGTCCAAACGAACGGTACAGAGTACACCCACGCATGGGCGTGGGTGTACAAAATCCACACTCATGTTCGATTATCTCTCGTTCGATTGACAACTCGATCTTAATTATATTTATTGCCAAAAAATTACTTTCAATAATTGATGCCGCCCATGGGTAAATCAAGGTCATCTTAAAGAAGTGACAATAAGGTCAGAGAAAGTATGATGTGTCTTTTATATCTAGAAATCTTCAAAGTCTGCAATTCTATGAGTATAAATAGTGAATAACTCGAGTTTACCTTATATATACTAAGGTCAGTGAATGATAAATCTTTGTAATACAAGCAATGTTACATTGAACTTAGAATATGAGCCTACATTTGGAGGTAAATAGTCTATGTTTTCGGTTTGTAATCGATTTTGCGCAATGTTCACTGAAACAAGCCTAACTTTTTCATACGAAATCCGTTTTCGAGGTATGACTACTCAAAATTTGCAGAAAAAACACGAGCATCAAAGTATATTCACCAACCTTGCCCTACTGGGAGCTTCGCCCTTGGGCTTGTTGGGCGTGGCTCAAATCCACGTAAATACGTAATTCAGAACAGTGTGACCCAAAAGCAAAACACACAAGATAACTACCACAACATAAAGCAGCTGATCATTGCAGAAACTTGGGTTCAGCATTAAGAAACCATAAATCAGAGGGATGGAGAGGCACAGCAACCTACTCCTAAAAACATCAATACATTTGTTTACTAATTGGCTCCACTGCCGTACAAGTTTACAATGTTCCAACCTCGGCATTACATCATCAGCAGGCAACAAAATTGACAGACAAATTATACATTCCACGGACGCTGACGGTGAATGAAACAGGGCAAGGAACCTGCTTGGTCATGCAATTGGGCAAGGGGGCTTGTTGCACCACGGGTAATACCTTGATCTGACGAGTTTCATACACCAAATGTAGTGACACCAAAACTCAGAACCACCAATTTGGGTACGCTTATCTTCATTTTCTCATCAAATAAGTCTCCATCGGCACAGGTTAGTTTCAACAGAACTAGCATCATGAATAGCATGTTTAACTGCCATAAGGTTCCAAAAACTTAACCAATCTACAAACGTGAGAACTACTAACAGTTACCACAAAGCATAAAGTTGGTATCTGCTTTTAGAGGCTGGGTCCTTTCAAACGGATCAGCTGGATCTAAATCATGGACACTAGGATCCAAAGAGATATAGCGATACGACCAATCTGATGTGAAACAAAGCCGTGCACCTCTCGAGGCCCTGCTATCCACCTGAAGCATCTCACGTTGTTGTGCAAAAAACGCATCATTGTAATCTTTGTCATGAACCTCAAAGGTCATTAACTCTAGCACTCTAGCATTTAGTAGAAAGAATGTGGCAAAGTCAACATGTGACTTGATGCCCCGATAATACCGCCAAACAACTGTCTTCAGACGGATGTCGAGAGATCTTATAAGATTCTGGTGTTTACGACGCCACAAGTTAGTTTTCCCTGGTCCATCTGACTGAAAATGAACATAGACAAATAAAAACCAATCATTTCGGAACAGTAAATAGATCAAACGAGTAATGAATACTACGAACAAACATCACAGATGAATTGTCACCTGAAGGTACAGCTTTTCCAAAGACGGGAAGCATCTCATCAAGTCAACAACAGCATCCAGACTAAGAGCATATATTTCAACAGCTAAAATCTTGACAGTGCGCACCGTTGTTGTAAAGCTATCAACTTTGAATCCCTTCATTAAGCATGAAAGATAAGATTACGCCATATATAAGTGCTGGTACTATGTAATCCATCAGCGCAAAGAAATGCAGCTAATTGGAAAGGGCACAGCTACCTGAATAACTGTGGAGTCAAACACGAGTCTGGAGCTAGAATCAGGAGAAAGGTAGCCTAAGGTCTCCAATTTGGGCGCAGAGATTACAGATATATGCAGGAACCCACACGAACCAAGTTGGAGCAAGCTTTTTAGAGAAGGGGCATTCTCAACAACAAGTTCCAGACATTTGAGCCCTCTCTGATAGCAAAAACCTCTCACGCCTATGCTTCGAAGGCTACTGGAGTTGATTCGGACACAACGGAAGCCGGTGCTATCATGAATCAGCAAGCACTCCAGAGCAGGGCAAGCAGCAATGAGGGCGTGCAGCGAGGTTTCGGAGATGATGACCCGTTCAAGCGCGAGCTTCTGAAGCTTGGGGAGGTGAAGCGCTTGGACGGTGCTGTCGGTAATGTGGCATTCTCCGATGGTGGCAACGCGGAGGGTGTCAGAGAAGCGGAAGGCAGCCGCCGGCAGTGGCTGCCGCGTTGCCGGTGGAAATGGTAAGTAAAACGTGTAGCTGCACAGCTCAAGCTCCTGGAGGTTGTCCAGGGCGGGGGACCGGAGCCAGGCGTCGGCTCGGTCGCCGTGGAGATGGTACGCGGGCGCGCAGAAGCGGCGGCCGGGACCCTGGTGGACGGCGAGGATGCGCGATATGATGACGTCTTGGGCATCCTTGTCGAATAGGTACGGACGGAAGTCGAGGTTGAGAGGGGCGGAGCGCCAGAGGCGGCGCCACCGGGAGGCAAGGACCTGGGTGCGCGCACCTTGCTTGGTGGGGAGGAGGGAGACGATTTCCTCGAGGACGGCGTCGGGGAGTTCGCTGATGCGGTCTCCGTTCAGCGGCGGCGGCGGCGGCTCCTGGTCCTGGTCCCCCGTCGTAGGTCCTTCTGGAGCCGCCCCCGCCTCGAGCGAGCCCAGTCCCGCGAACTTCCTCTTCCTCGAGCACGGGCCGCTGGCCTCGATCTCCATCTTCGGCGACCACCGCGGCGGGGTCAGACGAGCACCACGAGGAAGAGGCTAGGGTCTGTCTGGGGCGGCGCCGCCGGGGGAGCTCCTATTGATCGCCTTAAGCGGCGATATCTATCTGCTCCGCTTAGGGAATCCGATGTGCTGGTTAAGATGGGCTTGGCCCATGTTACGTACGTACTCTGCTGCTGCTTACGTACTTTCGCTGCAAATTGTTACGTAAAGGTTTGGCAAAATTTTCTTTTCTCATATTTTATTTCCTTTTTTATATTGTTTGAATAAATGTTTGAATTTGAAAAAATGTTTAACTTCATATTCGTTCATGTTTTGAAATGTTCATAGGTAAAATTTTGTTCGGACCTAAAAAAAAGTTCAAATTTTAAAATCTTATTCATATTTAAAATTTGTTCGGATATAATAAATGTTCTAATTTGAAATTTGTTCATGTTTTGAAATTGTTCATTTTTAAAATCTGTTCGAATATGAAAAAGTGTTCAAATTTGAAATTTGTACAGATTTTTGATTTTCAAAATATGAGAAATTTTCATAAAATCAAATAGGTTCAAAAATAGGGAAAATTTCAAAATAGAACAATTTTCAAAACTGGACATTTTCAAAAGTGAACATTTTTTTAGAAATGAACATTTACCCAAATTCAAAGTTTTGAAAAGTTTGAACATTTTTTGAAATTAATTTTTTAATTAAACTGTTTAGAATTAAAAAAAAATTAAAAATCTGAAAAGCATAGAGAATTACATTGTAAAAAACAAAAACAGAAAAGGAAAAGGAAAAGGAAAACAGAAAATAAAAAGAATAAAAATGCAAGAAAAATAAGAATTGAGAAAGAAAAAACCTTTCAAAAAATAAACGGATAACCCAGAAAGAAGCATGCTGTCAAAATATAAAAAAACATGCTATCAAATCCGTGAAAATCCATAAATTCGCGGACTGAAACACGTTGAAAGAAGCAGTGAACCGAGAAAAGGAAAACGTACGGTTAGCGATCCCTGTTGCTCGTGACAAGAAAAGAAGAAGACGAGGAAATGGGCCGGCCCATTAGAGAGATCGACGTAGGCGGAGCGCCAGATAGCGCCCGAAGTAAGCGGAGAATAAGTTTCGCCCGCCGCCAGAGCGGCCGACGAGTTGGTGTTGCGGCGGTTTGGAGAGAGGTACATGGTGAAATGAAATGGAGGCCCAGCACGGCCCAGTACTAGAGCCCGGTCCAGTGGCTGCTAGTCTAGAGCTATGGATTTTGTCCATTTTACTGAAAGAAAAAAAATCAAACTTTAAAGGAGAAACTAACTACTCCCTCCGGCGAAACGTTTTCTTGACCTAGAAGTCGGGCGATCGGCGATCGGCTGGCGGCTAGGGTTTCCTGCCTCCTCGTCGGCTTTCGTCGGCGTGGAGTCCTCTCTTTCCAGTTGATCTGCGTGGTTCTCTCCCGTTACTAGTGATCGAGTATGTCATCGTCTCAAGGAAGTGCTACGATCCCGTTTGGCGGTTCTGGTTCGAAGCAACATGGCAACCTGGATGATCTGTTGATGCGGCTCGGGATAGAAGAGGATGAGATAGATGATCTCGTCTTCGAGGATGAGGAGGACGTGCCCAAACAAGGTATGAAGTGGACTGCTCTCGCTAGGGTTCATACAGCAAACAGTTTTAATTTCCAAACCTTCGAACAACATATGCGTGTGGCATGGAGTCCGACTCAGGAAATTATTTTCACACCACTAGAAGATAAGCTTTTCTGTGAGCAATGTTCTTGCCTTGGGGATTGGATTAAGGTTGAACAAGGGGGGCCTTGGTTATTCCGACAGAATGCTGTATCGATTGAACCATATGATGGGTTGGCTCCAACTGATTCAGTCGACCTGAATTTCATCAATGTCTGGGTTCAGATTCATAAACTTCCAATAGGTTATAGAAAGGAGTCTTTGGTCAGGAATTTGGTTGAGAAGAAGGTCGGTAAGTGCCTATCTGTTGAACTAGATGTGCAAGGGATGGGTAATTTCGTTCACGTCAGAGTTCGACTGGACGTCAGAATGCCTTTGGCTAGAGTGGTTACTGTATCTCGAGACAAGCAGCGAGAATTCTATGCACTGAAATTATTCGTAATGATCTGCTAGTGGTGGCTGTGTGGTATATATGGTGGGAACGCAGGCAAGTTCCTCATGGCGAAACTGTTCAGTCTCCTCCTTGATCGGCACGAGGCAATCGCTGTTTTAACTCTCAATTATTGCGGGGCAAAGAAGAAGAAAGATGGGGTTGATAGGACCGGCTGGGTGAAACCAAGAGAGGACTATGTCAAGCTGAAGGTGGACGCGGGTTTTGTGTGAACTCGGGATCAGGAAGTACATGTGCTATTATTAGGGATGATCATGGAAGGTTTATCGCTGCGAGTTGCTGTGGAATTCCTCATGTCTCTGACCCGTCCACGGCGGAAACCGGGCTCTTCGGGATGGTCTTATCTTGGCAGGTCAAGTAGGATGCAACCGTATTGAGGTGAATTCTGATTGTATGGATGTTATTGAGGCGATGACTCATGGTGGGAATTCTCTAGGTCCAGCGGCAGCTATCTATGAAGATTGTACTCTCCTCTGTCGTAGTTTTACTTAGGTTAGCTTTAGTCACACCCCTAGAGAGGCAAATTTGGCAGCACATATGTTTGCTAGAAATAGTGTTGGCGACGTGTCAACTGTGTGGCACGAAGACCCCCCTGATTTTATTGTAAGTGTGCTGACAAACGATGTAACGATACTATAAGCGGCAAGTTTCTTTCGCACTCTTTTCCTTACCAGGGTACCAAGGGGATTGGAAGGTTTTTAGTGAGGCGGCTTGTTTGCTTTTTTAATGAAGTGGTTTGGATTTAAAAAAACTAACTACTCCCTCCATTTCTAAAAAAAAATGCTCAACTTTATCTAGATACGAAGGTATACAATAATATTTTAGTTATAGATACACGTGTATCTAAAAACAGTGGATCAGCTCTTGCTGAGACGAAGGGAGTTAAAAAAAGACCTATATTGCACGTTTGCTACATAGTAGAACTTGGAAAAGAGGAGTGCAATACTCTAAAATTTCAAAAAAATGAATTACTTTTACATTGCGCATTGGTGAATAATTTTTAAGAAAATACCAATATATGTGGCCTATACAAAAATGTCACTTCAAGCAATACTTTAATGATTCTTAAAAAAAAGTAATACTTTAATGATTAGAATTCTACTTTTCAAATAAGTACAGATTCTTACTTTTTTGTACACCACATACGGCTTGCTTTAAAATTTGTGCACAGTAAAAGTATCAAGACAATATTTACATGCGTGAATTATTTCAAAATTTGAAATAGAATTTTTATTTTGGAAAAACTAGGTCCACCCGGTCCCGTGTCCACCAAATCCAAATCGAGCGCAACACCCTATTCTACGCACCTATTTCATATACATGAAGAAAGGGCTGAGAACTTATGAGAATATAAGGTGAGAAAAAATTAAAAAGAGATGAGCTCCGAGCCGAGAGGCGGCGGATTAGGGTTATACTATTTCTCAACGAATATTCGGATTGGCGTATTAGGGTTACAGAACACTTCTTGGAGCATCCACTAGTAGAAAAACGTCCATTCGTACCGGTTCCAGAGGGGCATTCGTACCGGTTGAGCAACCGGTATAAATTATCCGGCACTAAAGCCCCCCCCCCTTTCGTACCGGTTGCTTACCAACCGGTATAAAAGGGGCCTCCACGTGGGCCACCGGGAGAGCTCGGGGCCAAGGAGCTTTGGTACCGGTTGGTAATACGAACCGGTACCAAAGGTTCCCACCCGCGGCAGGGAATTTGCACGAATCTCTTCGCGGCGGAGAATTGAAGTTTTAGGGTTTTTGGAGGGGTTTAGGGATATCGGTTTGTTTCATATCGCGTCGATGCACCAGAAACGCGTTTGGGTTTAGGTAGTACATGAAGATCAAGATGATGCATAGCAAGTTAGTGCATATAATATAACACACATGTAATTGCATAAGATCGCAAATTAAGAAGCACTATGCATGAAGATCGATCTTCATGCATAGTAGTGGTACTCTCCGAGGCATACTCTATAAATGTCTATTACATGTTGTTGACTGCCAAAACCCACCGGCGGGCAGCGGCCTTGTCAACACTGTAGAGCCGGGGGGAGCCTAGAGCTGCGGCTGGCTGAGACCCCTCCGAGCGACGGCCCGCAATGCTCTTCTGGTCACACGCGGCGTTGCGAAGTGCAAGGGCGTGCCACCCGACCTATACCTGGTCGGGGAAGGTGATGAGATTGCCTCGCTTAGTTTCTGCCGGGGCATACATGTAAACGTTAAATACGAGCCTCGATCGGCTCTCGGGTTATCTCGTGAATCGGCTCAAAGAGCCGATCCACCCATGATCCGTACGGGGTGTACGAATACTTGGTGGTCCTGCTTGATCAAGATGAAGCTAATGAGATCTACGACGATTTAGGGTTTTCACCACATAATCGGATCATCCTACTCCAGGTTGGGCCAGATGGCCACGCACGGTGCTCGTAAGCCGATCCTAAACAAGGCGAGAAAACCAACATGAAGTTGATCCTAGGAACATCCCGTTTAGGACTTGCGAACGCCACCCTACGTGCCACAGGATCCTCCCCCCCTTTGTAAGGCCAAACTATTGCAGATATTAAACTAATCCTTGTAGAACAAGGAGCAATCGTAACGGATCAGATCTACTAAATAATGATCAAGCGGGGTGCCGCCCCCACACCCGGGATAGGCGTGAGGACGGCTAGATATGCAAGGGTTGCACTACGTAAGCATGCTTAAACGAAGAACAATGCTAACCCTAACACATCTAATGATAACTACGTTGCTCGCCATCAAAAGCGCTTCGATACGAGCAACGCATGAACAACGTGGGGCTTGTGCTGCCTAGATCGCAAGATGCGATCTAGGCAACATGTCGCTTACCCGATAGAAACCCTCGAGACGAAGGAGTTGGCGATGCGCCGAGATTGGTTTGTTTTTGGGGTTGAACGTGAGTTGTTGTTTATTCCATAAACCCTAGGTACATATTTATAGTCCAGGGGACTTTCTAATGTGGGCATGCACTAAACCGTGCACGACCAAGATTCTATCTCTAAACTAAAATACGATCTAATATATTACAGATACACGGGCAATTAAGCCCAACTTGGTATAAAAGGCCGATCCACATAATTCTCCACATATATTTCTTTAAGCCCATCTTGGCTGCGGCCCACCTCTGACTCGGTTAAATCTTGGTGATAACACATGCCCCCCTGGTTTTGGAATTGGTAATTCCAAAATCACTCTGCTTTCCTTCGTCGGGTCATGTCGTGGCAGAACCGTCGCAGTATCCCTCATGATGATGCCTTGCCTTCTCAACTTCTCCGCGTGACCTGGCAGTTTTTTTTTTTTTTTAGGCACCACTTCCTCGGAAACTGCTGTGGCATTGAATTTCCACTATATCCTCCTTTGATTTAACCGCTCTGAACAGTTCTTCCTTTGTATCTCCTCCGCATTAGCACTCCAAAAACCCTCCCAGCCACCATGTCTTCCTCCTCCTCTGCTCCATCGGATCTTGCTAGCCAATCCTCCACGTCCCGTGAGCCGACGCCGGAGTACGACGCGGCGGCGGTCCACGCGGCCAACACCCGCCGCGCCATTGCGGCGGGGGAGGAATCAGACCACGACTTCTCCGTCTGGTCCGAGGACGACCAGTCCTTGACGGACGGGGAGAGCGACCTCCGCTTCCTCGCCGTTGGGGAAACGGAAGAGGGAGTGACGACGACAGCCTTCTCCTGCGACTTCACCTCTCCCGGGGAGGAAGAGGAGCGAGGAAGAGGAGGAGGAGGACGACGACGAGGGCTCCTCCGACGAGCCGCCGGCCAAGCGGTTCTGCCCTTGGCCGGGCAATCTTAGCGACTCGGCAGCGACGAGGACGACGCTGATGAAGAAGATGAAGACAACGAGGGCCCGGTCGGCGGCCATTGGAGCGACGACGAGTCCGCCGGGAGCAGCGCCGATAATGGCGACGACAGCGACGACGAGGGCAGTGATGGCCCATAGATAGGACCCCTAGAATAGGGCCGGTAGTAGTAGATGGGGCAGTGGAACCCCTAGTATTCCCCTTTTGAGAGCAATTAGCTCCTTATGTAAGAAATCTCCTCTTAATCAATGAAGAACTTTTCCCCAATCTTGATTTTGCCGATTCCTTTTAATTGAGCCGATTCTCTCTTCTACTGACCTTGCCGATTCGTCCCCTTTGCCAATGCGTAATGAGCCGATCGCACCGCATCGGTCCTTTGAAATTCACCCTTCTCTTCTTCAACCGATGATTTTCTAAATCCGGTGGAAGGTGCTCGGACTTTCGAAACAACCTTCGAATTTTTCCAACCAAACCAAATAATCCTTTTCGGTACCCATCATTGTGAAGAGGGTTGCAATGAAGGATCAGCCGATGGTATCCTCATCGGTTCTTTAAACAGAGTATCCACTAGGTCTGTTGCCCCCCGAGCCTTACTCGAGGCGAGAATGTCGAAGAGAATGCGCCACGGCCGATCCTCTTTCTTCCTCCGACAGCCGATAATCCTCCGTTTCCTCTTTGACGGAAAAGGTTCGGGAACCCGGATCGGCTCGAAGCAGCTGGAGAAGTTTCCATTGCTTTACTCCCTCGAGGCAACAGAAAGCACCACCATTGGTCTAGATTTGGTGGAGACTCGATAAACACTGCATAATTCCACTAAAGTCGATGGCTGCGCATCGGCTGCCTCTCAATTCTAAAGTCGATGCCCTCGCATCGGCTGTAAAAATTTTTTTTTATTTGGCCGATTTTTCTTAATCGGCCCCCAATGTTTCAATAACCATCAACAAAAGATGAGATGCTTCTGTTGTATACCCTCATATTTCCATATACCTGGGTGCCCCCCCGAGCCGATTCTGTCAAGAAAATTGATGGTATCGGCTCTGTTGGAAAATATGTTGAATCCAGGCAGAGAGGTAGGTGAGGATAATTTTGGCCGATTGCTGGAATCGGCCTCCACGTTGCTTGTTCGTTGAAGGTTTTGTAAGTTCCCTTCGTAAATTTTTGGGGCCGATCACAAGGATCAGCCTCTCCTGGTTTGCCCATTGGTTTGATCTTGCTACTTGGTCAGGCTGGATGAAACCAACCCAACCTCTGACTTGATGCGCCTGCTGTCGTCCACCTTGTGTGCTCCGTAGAGTCGTGGAGCGCTACGCTCTGTCGGCAAGACGAGTACCATGTTTGTGCCGGCCGATGTCTCATCATCGGCTTTCCTCTGTTTAGGGCGCCGCTCCATTTTCCGTGGACGACCCTCTTCATCCGGGGTTCGTTGAACCTTTGCAGCCGGATCGGGCCGTGCCTTTCTTAGCGTATGCAGGTACAACCTTTCGGCTTCCTCCGGGCCGCGCAATCGCTGAACCCTGCGCTTACGGGAACGGCTGAGTCCGTCGGGGCACCACCTTGGCCGGTGGTACTGTCTTCTTCCACTTCTCCCTCGTCTTCGAATCTTCAAGATCTGCCCAACGAGGTGACTCGGCGCGTTTGCTTTGTGGTGGGAGAGGCCCTAAGCGCTCGAACACGGACACGTTGGCTGCCTCCTTCTTTTTCGATTGCATTCCGGGCAATTGCCGATTGTAGGCAATCGGCTCATTCCCGAATCCCGGCGGTGTACGAAGAAGGGGCGGTCCCAATGCCCGGCGTTGTCGTCTTGCTCCCTTGATGCTTCCGTGGCATAGCGCTCATGCTCCTCCTCATCGTGATCCTGCCGACGATATCTTCGGCTTCTCTAGCCAAACGATCTTCTACGTAATAGGGTTGCCGGCGTTGACCATGTTGATTAACATATTTGTTGAGGAGGTGATCGAGAGAGGGTCGCCGATATCTTATATTCTTCACCTCTCCCTCTGTGACATAGCGCTTGCCATCATGACGGAGCCGATCGCATGGAGCGGCCTCATCTGTATCCTTGCTGTGAGAGCAGCTGCCCTCATCTCCATCTTTGCCAGAGTGGTTTCCAGGCCCTACCATATTGATGCTGAACGAGGGGCCTGGCTGGCAACCTTCAGGGTAGGTGATTCCTACCATGTTAACGGCGGGGAAGGGTTGGGTGTCGACCTTCATGGCGTACTGGTTGAAAATTAGTCGCCCCTTCTCTATCGCCGCTTGGATGTGCTGACGCCACACCCGGCAGTCGTTGGTGGCATGGGAAAGCGAGTTGTGGAATTTGCAGTACGGCTTTCCGTTTAGCTCTTTCGCCGTGGGGAACTTGAGACCTTCGAGGAACCGTCAAGCTGTTTCTCCTTGAGCAGGAGGTCGAAGATTTGTTCGGTCTTGGTCACGTCAAAATCAAATCCCCTGGGCGGCCCCGGCGGCTTTACCCATTTGCAGGCCACGGGGTTCCTCCTGCGTCCACTCAGCCACTTCGCTATCTCTTGGCCTCCCGCGAGGCACTTCATCCTCCTCCGTATCGACCATGACTACTGCACGTTTGAACTTGTCTTGGTACAGGTCGGGGTGGCGCTGTTCATATGCCGATAGTTTCGAACCATGTGCGCCGGTGAGGGATAATCTGCTTGGGAGGCCATGTCCTTGAGCTGTGTTGCAAGTCCCGCTACTGCCAACTCGATCGCTTCCTTTTCGGTTATACGAACCGAATAACATCGGTTCCTAAGATTCCTGAAGCGCTGGATGTATTCCGTCACCGTTTCCCCGCGCTTCGACGTAGTTGTGCTAGATCGGCAATGCCGGACTCGGAAGCTTCGTATGGTATTGCATATGGAGCTGTTCTTCCAATTGCTTCCAAGACCGGATGGAGTTCGCTGGTAGAGAGGTGTACCATCCAAAAGCCGATCCCGTGAGGGACTGTGAAAAGAGCCTCACGCGTAGCTGATCCGACACTGAAGCCGGTCCTAGTTGAGCCAAATATCGGCTGACGTGCTCGATGGAGCTGGAGCCATCCGATCCACCGAATTTGGAGAAGTCGGGGAGCCGATATTTTGGTGGCAGCGGGATCATCTCGTAATCGTCCGGGTACGGCTTGGAATAGCCGACCGCCCTTCTTTTCGGCATCATGCCGAACTGGTCTCTCGGTATGGTGTCGATCCGATCCGTCGTGCTGGCCGTAGGAGTTGCACTCGAAGATTCGCCGGGGTGGCGTACTTGGCCTGCCACGTTTGCTTTTCCGGCTCCGAGCCGGCTGCAGGAGCCGGGCTCGGGAGTTTCGTCGGTGTGGCGTATTTAGTCAACCACGTACGCTCTGCCGCCGACGTTCCTCCTGTCTTCGCCGGAGTCCCCGATGTTGTGGCCTGGTTTGTGAGTGCCCGATCACCACAATCCGGCACATACATGCATGCGTACCCATGAGGGATCTCCTTAGGCGCCTCCATTAAGAACCGGTAGTCACCGGGGTCGCCACCAATTCTGCAGACGAGGAATGCCGGTGTAGTCGGCACTTCAGCAGAGTGCTGCCAACGCAAATGGCAGCGGTGGACGGGACTGGAATGGCAATTCTCCTTGATGCGTCCCGAGAGCTGGTCCGACGGCGAGTGCGGTGGCTCATGATCTCCTGGATCACGCGCGAGCGACACGCTCCGGCACGTTAACCAAGTTCTCGAGTGGCGGTGTAGCGAGTGAGCCACCGGGTAGTTGATCTCCTGCCGCGGACCCACGGTGCGTTCCTCCGACGGGGAAGAAAGGTCTATCCCATCGAGTGCACCTTCGGTGAGAACCCCTTCCATCGATGCCACCAGAACGGGTTCTCCGAAAAGAGCCGATGAGGTCGGCTTCGAGGGTAGCCTTGATCTCATTGTATTGCTTCTTGAGGTCGTCGAGCGGATCCTCGTAGGTGAGCCGGCGTGCCGTCCGCCATCTCGGATGTAGATGGCGATGTGGTTGATGTAGACGATTGTCCCACCGGCGTGCCGAGAATGTGTTGACTGCCAAAACCCACCGGCGGGCGGCGGCCTTGTCAACACTTGTAGAGCCGGGGGAGCCTAGAGCTGCGGCTGGCTGAGACCCCTCCGAGCGACGGCCCGCAATGCTCTTCCGGTCACACGCGGCGTTGCGAAGTGCAGGGCGTGCCACCTGACCTATACCTGGTCGGGAAGGTGATGAGATTGCCTCGCTTAGTTTCTGCGGGGCATACATGTAAACGTTAAATACGAGCCTCGATCGGCTCTCGGGTTATCCCGTGAATCGGCTCAAAGAGCCGATCCACCCATGATCCGTACGGGGTGTACGAATACTTGGTGGTCCTGCTTGATCAAGATGAAGCTAATGAGATCTACGACGATTTAGGGTTTTCACCACATAATCGGATCATCCTACTCCAGGTTGGGCCGGATGGCCACGCACGGTGCTCGTAAGCCGATCCTAAACAAGGCCGGAAAACCAACATGAAGTTGATCCTAGGAACATCCCGTTTAGGACTTGCGAACGCCACCCTACGTGCCACAGGATCCTCCCCCCTTTGTAAGGCCAAACTATTGCGAGATATTAAACTAATCCTTGTAGAACAAGGAGCAATCGTAACGGATCAGATCTACTAAATAATGATCAAGCGGGGTGCCGCCCCCACACCCGGGATAGGCGTGAGGACGGCTAGATATGCAAGGGTTGCACTACGTAAGCATGCTTAAACGAAGAACAATGCTAACCCTAACACATCTAATGATAACTACGTTGCTCGCCATCAAAAGCGCTTCGGTACGAGCAACGCATGAACAACGTGGGGCTTGTGCTGCCTAGATCGCAAGATGCGATCTAGGCAGCATGTCGCTTACCGATAGAAACCCTCGAGACGAAGGAGTTGGCGATGCGCCGAGATTGGTTTGTTTTTGGGGTTGAACGTGAGTTGTTGTTTATTCCATAAACCCTAGGTACATATTTATAGTCCAGGGGACTTTCTAATGTGGGCATGCACTAAACCGTGCACGACCAAGATTCTATCTCTAAACTAAAATACGATCTAATATATTACAGATACACGGGCAATTAAGCCCAACTTGGTATAAAAGGCCGATCCACATAATTCTCCACATATATTTCTTTAAGCCCATCTTGGCTGCGGCCCACCTCTGACTCGGTTAAATCTTGGTGATAACACATGTAGCATAGTGGTACTCTTCGAGTCAACTATATATGTAACATGTACATCTTCATTCATAGTGGAACTCTGCGAATGGTGGTATGACGTCCCGAAGGAAGAATCCCGCCAATTCCTCGCCTATTGCTATGAAGCGGTCATCGATTGAGAGCTTGTTCTGCTTTCTTGCCAACTATAAAAGAATAAGATACAAATGAATACATGAGCTATGTGTGTGTGTATATATATATATTCAAACCACAATGAAACAACTATTACTGAAACTCAGCACAACTTATGATAAGAAAACAAATTTGTGAATATTGTTTTCGTACCTCTTTATTTTTTTCATTATTCATTCTCTCGCTGACAATTCTGTTGATGTACTCGCAAACGTAGAATCCACAGAGATCAGTCCCTTGCGGTTGTTGCGGGCATTTCTTTACAAGAATATAATTCAATCAAACAATAGTCAAGTATATATGATAATTAAAGGTGTGTGGACCTAGGTAGTACTACTTACTTTCGCACGCCATCGCAGCTTCGGTGTCCATTCATGGGACTTATCTTCCTTGATGAAAGTTTCCCATACGCTGTCCGACAAAAGAAAATGCATAAAAGAGTTATCAATTAGTTCATAGCAGGAAATTAACGAAACAAACCGATAAGAATTAAAATTACCTTTTGAGCATTAAATAATAAGACAAGTATAGTTCCGATTCTTTGCTTAGTGAGTCAAAGACTTCAACTTCTCCAATGTGCATATTGATGACGAGAAGAATAAAGTGAAACCTACGCACGTTTAAATATGTAGTGTCATATATATAAGTCATTAGTTAAAATTTTGACATACGGTGAGCAAAATATAATGTGTTACAAGATAGTAAAACTCACTGGAAGTTGTAAGGCCAAATTATTAGCCTTTTGTCACGTTGTCGCTTCAAAAACCTTAGCAAAGTCTCCGGTGTATCCTTGTTATAGAGGGGATCTTCTATGGTTTTAACATGCATTGTGTGCGGGTCAATGAACCCAATGTCCGTGATTTCGTCCCTTTTGTATTCGAGCATCTTCGATCTGCATAATATAGCGCACAAAGGATTGCAAATACAAATAAATGAATGCATCTAGGGATGAACATAGACTAATTGATACATAAATATACACCTCGCCGGAGTTTGTGATGGACACTTCGTTGTCTCTTCTAATTTGTTCAGACTCAAGTCCCTCGCCGAAATGATTCAGAAAGTCTTGGAACTCGTTGTCATCTCCATCGGGTTCCGTACCACGGGCACTATCATAGATCAATTTCTGCACCGCTTCTTCCCCCTCCTCATCTCGGACGAAGGTGCCGTCCTCCATACCTCAATGTCACTACAAAATTAAGAAAGCAATTATATTTCATTCATCATGTCATGATCATATAAAAGATTAGAAAGCAATTATATCCTCTGGTCAGACCGAGGATAGCCGCGCAAGGCTGAGAAATGACAATCACCTACAGATAACAGAAAATTCAGAAACTATCACTTCAGCATGGCCAACAGCTGTTGCAACTGAAAATACACAAATGACAGTCGACACTTGTTTTCAGTGCTTTGAATCTACATTTGATCAATCAAAACAGGGGTATATGCAATCCTACTTTGTGCATTTTCTAGCTACTGGCCTACACCTACAATCAAGCGTACATGCTACATTTGCTTCCACGAGCAAGTTTGAACCTGCCAACATACACATCATCATCCTAAAAGAGCAAAGTAAATAGCATGCATAGATTTACTGCACACATACATCATCAACTCATACTCGTCTATCTCCTACAAATGTCAACCATGCAAGGTACATCCAATGAGCATTTTCGAGCATATGTTAAAACAACCATGAACCCAGAATTCTTTCTTATTCAAACTAGCAACCGATTTCAAAATTGTAGTTTTAAATACTTTGAAAAGTATCCAGATTTCAAATTTTCAGAAACAACAAAAAGAAACAAAAAGGGTTTTGGTTTACGCCCATGGGGATTAGAACCCAAGGCTGCGCGCGTGAGGGGGCAGGGTTGCATCCAGAGCATGCCGGTCGCGGCGAGGAGCGTCGCCAAGTTGGCGCCCGACGTCCAGCGATGGCGGCGGCTGCTGCTCCAGGAGCCCGCGTGCTGTCCAGGTGGCCACCGACTCCGCCCAGCCGACGGACGACGCGCCCAATTAAGTACGAGGTGGCCGCGGAGCCGCAGCCGCGGCGGCCGATCCACCGCTCCAACCACCTGGCGTACGAGGTGGCCGCGTCGGCGGCGTCCTACGTCCAGAGGCGCGCGCGCGGCCTGCTCTCGCTCCGCCGCGGCATTTCGTCGAACACCGGGCGCGCGCTCCGTCCACCTGGCCGGCCCTGGCGTGGGCGGTGGGGAGCGAGGCTGCAGGCGCCATCGAAGGCGCGGCGCGCGAAGGCGAGGTGGCCGCGGGCGGTGGGCGGAGCGGCGGCGATGGCGGCGATGGCATAAGGTGGGCGGAGCGGCGGCGACGACGAGCTCTCCGCCCGGCCATGCTCGCAGAGAGGATAAGGTAAAGAAGGAGGAGAGGGGGAGGCTACCTGCGGCACCGGCGAGCGGGCGGCGGCGGATGGTGTGGCTGCGTCGGCGGCGTCGTCGATCAGCGTCTCGTCTTGGCGCCGTCTGCGTCTGTGCGTATGTGGGGAATTGGGGGATTTTCGTGCGTGGCTAAGTGAAAATGGAGGCGAACCCCCTTTGGTACCGGTTGGTACCACCAACCGGACCAACCGGTACGAAAGGCCTTTCGTACCGGTTGGTGATACCAACCGGTACCAAATGTATTTTTTGTTTTCTTTTTCTTTTGCTGTTTTCTTTTCTTTTGTTGTTTTCTTTTCTGTTTGTTTTTTCTTTTCTGTTTCTTTTTCTTTTCCGTTTCTTTTTTTTCCTTTTCTATTTCTTATTTTCTATTTCTTTTTCTATTTCTTATTTACTGTTTCTTTTTCTTTTCTTTTTCTTTTTCCTTTATGTTCATTTTCTTATTTCTTTTTCTATTTCTTATTTACTTTTTCTTTTCTATTTCTTTTTCTTTTCTGTTTCTTTCTCTTTTCTTTTCTATTTATTATTTTCTATTTCCTTTTCTATTTCTTATTTTCTATTTCTTTTTCTATTTCTAATTTACTGTTTCTTTTTCTTTTCTTTTTCTTTTTTCCTTTATGTTCATTTTCTTTTCTATTTCTTATTTTTTTTCTATTTCTTTTCTTTACTCCCGTCGTCCGCGCGGGAAACTTTCCCTCCACGACGCCGCGCGTGGGAGAAAAAATGCGGGAAAGAAAGGGCGGAAATAAAATTTTGTTACGATTGAACTCGAATTAAAAGTACATAGCTTAACTGAAAATTAAAGATACATGGCCAGATTCTACTGTTGGAGTCATTCAGTCATACTCGTGCCTAGCCCTGTAGTAGTCGCCACTGTAGTCGTCGTAGTCGCCGTCATCATCGTCGCTGGCATCGGGGTCGCGGTAGTCGAACGTCGGCGGGTGAGCACGCGTGGGCTGGGACTGAGGGTAGCGTAGGCGGGGGCCACGGTAGGCCATGACGTCCTGGAGAGTCCGGCCGCGCCACCACAGCCGACGGCCGGCCTCGTTGAAGTTCGAAGGAGGCGGGCCGCCCTCCTCGTGCCTGGCAAGCGCCCTCTCACGCCGATTGATGAAGAAGTTTTCCCAAGTCGAGCTGTAGTCGGGATGCCACTGGGGATTCCTCCGCTGCTCTGGCGTGAGCTCCAAGTAGTAGTGGTTCGTGATGGTCATCTCGCGCGCCACACCTAGAGGGACAGGAGGGACCGGTACGCCTCCGACGCTCAGCAACCAGCCGGTCGGGACGCGGTAGCCCGGCGGGCAGGGGTAGTTCGAGGCGCAAAGCGCCTCCGCCTCCCGGGGGGTTAGAGATACGATGGAAGCCATGGGAGAGAATGATGAGGTTTGCAGATATGAGTCTAGATGTGAGATGTAAATGTAGGCCAAGCCTACATATATATAGTGAAAAAATGGCGGGAAGACTGAGGCGGGAACCGGTGGAAAGCGCGGGAAGAAAATAGGCGGGAAACCTTTAGTACCGGCTGGTGGGTGCAACCGGTACTAAAGGTGGTTTTTCTGTCATGTAACAAAACTGTCGGTGGGATAAGGGCGCGTGGGTAACATTTAGTACCGGCTGGTGGGTGCAACCGGTACTAAAGGTGGTTTTCTGTCATGTAAAAAAACTGTCGGTGGAATAAGGACGCGTGGGTAACATTTAGTACCGGCTGGTGGGTGCAACCGGTACTAAAGCTGTCGGCAGGATAAGGACGCCCTGCTCGATGAGATAAAGCATGTAGCGCACGACGCCCTGTCGGAGGAAGAAGAGAATGTAGACGCGGCGTCGTGCCTATAAAAGGAGCATCGATACACCATGGCAAGCAGCTCAACAAGCCAACATGGCTGGATGGAGAGTTTCATCACCATGGATGGAGGAAAGGGTTGGGAAATCTCCCGTGGCGGAACTTCTCGAAGATGCCCTTGGTGCACACGCCCTATGGCATCTTCAGAAGTTCCGCCTCGGAAAATTTTCCCTGCAAGCCCGTGAAAGACTCCATCTCCTCTAACAATGTTGGGGAAAGGGTTGGGAAATCTCCCGTGGCGGAACTTCTCGAATATGCCCTTGGTGCACATGCCCTATATATGGCATATTCGGAAGTTCCGCCTCGGAAATTTTTTCCTGCAAGCCCGTGAAAGCTACTTAACTAGTAAAACAAGCCAACCATCTCCATTGTTAATATCTTACATACAGTAACATCATTACACAAAAGTGATTTCCATATTGAGATACGCAAGTTATGATCCCTATATCTAGCTAGTCTTCTGAGTTTTCTTCGTTTGTTTCCCTTTCTTCTGACTGCGACGCAACCATGGACAATCTTCATTATTTAAGATGATGCTTGGGTCAATTTTTACCTTGAAGGGTGGAATATCATCAAACTTATTATAATCTTCTGACATGTCTGTCTTGTCCTCTACTCCCACGATGTTTCTTTTTCTTGAAAGAACTATGTGCCGCTTTGGCTCATCGTATGATGTGTCCTCTTGCCTTTCTTTTCTTTTTTTCGGTTTGCTAGACATGTCCTTCACATAAAAAACCCGAGCCACCTCACTGGCTAGGACGAATGATTCGGTGTCGTACCCTACATTCTTGAGATCCACTGTAGTCATTCCATACTGCGGGTCTACCTGTACCCCGTCTTTCAGGTTGAACCATTTGCACCGGAACAAAGGGACCTTGAAATTAGGTCCATAGTCAAGTTCCCATAACTCCTCTATGTACCCATAATATGTGACCTTGTTCCCATTGTCATCTTCTGCATCAAAGCGGACACCACTGTTTTGGTTGGTGCTCTTTTTGTCTTGGGCGAACGTGTAAAATATGTTCCCATTAATCTCGTACCCTTGAAAAGTCGATATAGTCAAAGATGGTTGCTTGGCCAACAAGTACAGCTGCTCGTCATCGGTGACATTCATGTGTGTTTGCAACCAACCGCCGAAAGTCTTCATGTGTTCTCCAACAATCCAATCTTCACGTTGCTCCGATTATTTAGAGCGTAAGATATCCTTGTGTTCCTCTTTGTACGGAGCCACCAAGATGGAATTATGTAGAACTGTGTAGTGTGCTTGAGTGAAAGAATGTCCGTCCATACACGTTGTTGATTTCTTTCCTAGCGTGCCTTTTCCACGCGAGTCTCCCCTCATAGCGCGATTCAGGAACACCGATCGGCTTAAGGTCAGGAATAAAGTCAACACAAAACTCAATGACCTCCTCTCGTTCCATAGCCCTTGGAGATGCTTCCTTCGGCCTAGCACGGTTATGAACGTACTTCTTTAAGACTCCCATGAATCTCTCAAAGGGGAACATGTTGTGTAGAAATACAGGACCGAGAACGCCAATCTCTTCGACCAGGTGAACTAGGAGATGTGTCATAATATTGAAGAAGGATGGTGGGAACACCAACTCGAAGCCGACTAGACATTGGACCACATCCTTCGTAAATTTTGTAGAGTAAGTGGATCGATCACCTTCGAGAAATTGCATTGAGGAACGCACATAGCTTCACAATGGGTACTCGAACATTTTCCGGCAGAAGCCCCCTCAATGCAACTGGAAGTAATTGTGTCATAATCACGTGGCAGTCATGAGACTTTAGGTTTTGAAACTTTTTCTCTGACATGTTTATTATTCCCTTTATATTCGACGAGAAGCGGACGGGACCTTGATGCTACTCGGGACTTCAAAAAGATCTCCTTCTCCTCTTTGGTAAGAGCATAGCTGGCAGGACCTTGATACTTCTCTGGATTCAGGTTGTTTCCTTCGTGGATACTTTGCTGGTCCTGCCGTGCATCCGGTGTATATTTTGTCTTCCCATACATGCCCAAGAAGTTTAGCAGGTTCACGCAAAGATTTTTCGTCACGTGCATCACGTCGATTGCAGAGTGAACCTCTAAGAATTTCCAGTAGGGTAGCTCCCAAAATATCGACTTCTTCTTCCACATGGGTACGTGTCCGTCAACATCATGCGGAACAGATTGTCCGCCGGGACCCTTTCCAAAGATCACTTTTAAATCCTTGACCATATCATATATAACTTCCCCGATAGGGCGGGTAGGCTTCGTTCGGTTATCTGCCTCACCTTCGAAATGCTTTCCTCTCTTTCTTACGTGATGTTGTTTTGGAAGAAATCGACGATGCCCCGTGTACACATTCTTGTTTCCCAAATAATTACTGTCGATCTCACCTCAACGAGTGTGTGCATGCATTGTATCCCTTGTTTGACTGCCCTGAAATGTTACCAAGAGCAGGCCAATCATTGATGGTTACAAATAACAACGCTCGTAGGTTAAATTCCTTTTGTTCATGCTCATCCCACACACGTACACCTTCGTCACGCCACAAATGTAAAAGTTCTTCAACCAATGGCCTCATGTACACATCAATGTCGTTGCCGGGTTGCTTCGGGCCCTGGATGAGCACTAGCATCATAATGAACTTCCGCTTCATGCACAACCAAGGAGGAAGGTTATAGATACATAGAGTCACTGGCCATGTGCTATGGCTGGAGCTCTGCTCCCCGAAAGGATTAAAGCCATCTGTACTTAGACCAAATCTTAAGTTCCTTGCGTCATCTGAAAATGACTTGAACTCTCTGTCGATTTTTCTCCACTGCGACCCGTCAGCGGGGTGTCTCAAGCATCAAATCTTTCTTACGGTCCTCTTTGTGCCATCGCAACAACTTGGCATGCTCTTTGTTCTGGAACAAACGTTTCAACCGTGGTATTATAGGAGCATACCACATCACCTTCGCAGGAACCCTCTTCCTAGGGGTGGACTCGCTCTCAACATCGCCAGGGTTATCTCGCCTGATCTTATACCTCAATGCACTACATACAGGGCATGCATTCAAATTCTCGTACTCCCCGCGGTAGAGGATGCAGTCATTGATGCATGCATGTATCTTCTGCACCTCTAATCCTAGAGGGCAGACAACCTTCTTTGCTTCGTACGTAGTAGAGGGCAATACGTTCTCCCCTGGAAGCATCTTCTTTATTATTTTCAGCAACTTTTCAAATCCCTTGTCAGAAGTACCATTCTCTGCCTTCCACTGCAGCAATTCCAGCGTGGTACCTAGCTTTTTCTGACCATTCTCGCAATTTGGGTACAACAGTTTGTTGTGATCCTCTAACATTTTCTCCAACTTCAACCTCTCCTTTTCATTTCCGCAGTTCATCTTCGCATCAAGAATGGCCCGACCCAAATCGTCATCCGGGTCATCAAAAATCAGCTCATCGAAAATGGGCTCTTCTTCAGCTTCGTCTTCCCCCATTCTACTATCACCGTCTCCAGTGAATAAGGGATAGTTGTCACTATCCTCTTCTTCTTCGTTGTCTTCCAATATAACCCCTCTTTCTCCGTGCTTGGTCCAACAATTATAGCTGGGCATGAAACCGTTCGCCAGCAGGTGGACGTGAAGGGTCTTTGAGGTAGAGTAATCCTTCATATTCTTACAGGAACTACATGGACAATACATGAAACCATTTGACCGCCTGTTTGCCTCAGCCACGCTGAGAAAATAATGCATGCCATTAATGAACTCGGGATGGCACCGGTCACCGTACATCCATTGTCGACTCATCTGCATTTTATATGTATATAAAAAATCGTTAAGTACACAACATCGTGGATATATGAGTGACCAACTTAATTAATATTCAAGTTCATCACATAATACTAAAATAAATTATAAAAAAGAAGAGGCTCACCGAGGTGGTACCGTGCCGGCTAGGGGACGACGCTGGCGATCGACGGCGGTGAGGACGGGATGATAATAATTAAAACCTACAAAACATACCATAATTTCAGCTCAAATTGCATATAAAAAAATAAAATCCCTAACTTAGGCATTTCATCGAACACCTTGCTAGCACTAGAAAAATAGTACGAGTTAAAACTACCAAAGAAAATAAGCTAAATTAGGAACGCCGGAAGGAAGAATGATATTGCTAACCCTTGGATAGATGTATGCCGTTAATCTTGTTAAAATGGTGGAGAAAAATGAAGATTATTGGAGTGTGAGAGGTGCAAAATATTTGGAAATGTGAGAGGAGGAGAAGGAGAATGAGATATGTAGGGGATCGGGCGCGCGGCGGCGCGGTGATAAAGGGCACAAACCCTTTAGTACCGGTTCCTTACATGAACCGGTACTAAAGGTGCAGCCCTGGCCCCACCTCCGCCTGGAAACTGGGCTCAAACCCTTTCATACTGGTTCGTAACACGAACCGGTATAAAAGGTCCTTAACGAACCGGTATAGATGTCCCACGCATGAAACCGGTACGAATGCCCCCTTTAGTACCGGTTCGTAAGGGATCCGGTATTTATGGCTTAGATAGATGCCCAGTTTTCTACTAGTGATCTCTAACGGGCCGAGCCAAATCAAACCAAAATGTGTTCATTTCGGTGGCAAGTCGGACAACCCAGAGGCCCATGTCCGGGCTAGCTCAACCAATATCCGATTTAGTATTTATGGGTGGAGTATTAGGCAGCCTTGACGCAAGGTCGTCGCACATCTCCCACACTTTGGGAATGGGAATTGGGGCAGTACCGTCCATGAAGCCTTGCACCGCCACCACCGCAGCGCCTCGTCGATGTGGTCGCAAAGCCGCATCACTCCGATACACCCCGCTCGACATAGTACCATGACCTTCCACCTCGATCCTAGCAAGGAGTGCCCACCACAGTCGTCGCCAGCTCTAGGCGACATCCATGCTACATCAGCCCCAACCCTGCTGGCCCAGATCAGGCCCGGATAGGCCTAGATCGGGCCCACACCAACTCCTCCCGCTCCCTCCATGCCAGCGCCGCCGGGAACCACCACGGGCGCACTGAGCGCGGAAGCGACGAACCTCTGCTCGCCAAGGACTCCTCCCTGGCAGAGACACTCCGCGCCGCCGCCACCGAGCCCAAGAGCTCGCGAGCGCCGCCGGACTTGCTGACGCATCTCGTTGCTCCCCTCCGCTGGCCACCTCGCCGAGATCTGCCACTCCTCAAGGCACCCGCAATGCGCCAGCACGGACAACTGAAACACGCGTCGCCGACCGCCTGACCTCCCAGCGCCGCCCAGAAGACGTCACACCTCCGCGCGTAGGGGGGGGGGGCGTCGAGGCGCGCCCACCCTCACCCGCCGCCTTCGGTGGCCGGGCGTGGCCGGCGCTGGCAACAGCCGAGGGGAGGAGCTCGGGCCGAGCCTTTCTAGGGTTGAGTCGCCCGCGTGAGGCGACCCAGGGGGAAGGCAGCCACAAAGGAATATGAAACCTCAATTTATTTTCATTGTCAGATCGTATGATTCTTGAGAGAAGATTGGGAGGAGCAAACCTATTTTGTCAACAAATTGCTCATAACGTGCACAAATGTATGCTCTTGGACAACCGTTGAAAAGAGCATAAACAAGGTATGGCATACTCGATTAGTGTATGTTCGTCGCGGTTATTGTGAATTTTCCCCTTCCAAAGCAGAAACCTCATGCCAAAAAACGTCCCCGAAGACCCTGTACAATGGTCCATGGCCGACGGGGGCGACACAAATCGGACGTAAAAATGCCCACGTGTCTCCGTTTTGCGTCGGCTCGCAGACACGAAAATAGTTATTTTTGACTACGCGTCTATCTGCGTCGGGTGCCCCCGCCGACACATATTATTTTTTAACATTTTTTCATTCATCAATTGAAAACCATAATTTACATATAAAATAAATGAAAAATAGAAAGAAACAAATGCTAAAATGAAAACGGCTAGGCCCCTAGCCTACTTGTCGCCCCTCAGAGCGGTTGATGACCCCGCCCCATCGTTGCATCCCTCCCTCCTCCGCTTCTCCACCGCCGCCCGCTGCTGCATTCGATGCGCGGTCGCCAGAGCTCAGTGGGCTGCCGCGTCCTCCAGTAGCCGTTGCCACAACGTCGTGTTGGCGGTCATCCTTGGCCTTTTTTAGCGTCTCGAAGGACACAACTAAGGCTCGCTGCTCTGCTACTTTCTTCTGCGGGTCAGACCCAATCTAGTTGTCATCGCCGTCATCGTCCGACTCCTCCTCTACGGCCGCCGCCTCCCAGCGGGGTTGCTACTCCGCGACGAACGCTACGTGGGCCGCCCGCTCCTCCTCCGCCTCTTGCTTCGCGTCAGCCCATGAACTTCGCGTTTATCGCCGCGTCGATAACGTCGTCACGCTATCTTCATTCTCACCGTCGAATTTGTTGGTGCTGTCGGTCAGAGGAGGTGCAGGCGGAGTAGCTTGGCCACCGCCGGCGCTGCTCATCATGGCAAAGGTGGTGGCAGAGGAGAGGTGCGAGGCGGCACTACGAGGGAGATTTTGCAGCTGCTAGGGTTGAGGCAGGGATGAGGCAGCCGAGGGCGCGCCCCTTTTTATTTACGCAGGAGGAAGCCGAGGGGCACGACACGCTTGGCAACGACATTAATTTCATTGGCAGAGGTGGGCGAAGGTCGCTCGGCAGGCGAGGCATCGTCATTAACGTGGCGCAGAGTGCCGAAACGATGCCTCGTCGCCAATACTGGCGCGCCTGAGAAGATGCATTGACCTAGGTCGGTCCTTGGGAGAAGCGAGCAGTCACGCGACCGCGTCTGCCCAGACGCATGGAGGCGCATATTTGGGCCGCGTTTGCGTCTCGACAGACACCCCGATCACTATGCGTCAAATAGCTTGGCCTGGTTGCAGACGCATTTTTCGACCGCGTGGTCGCAAACGGATGCTTCGCGCCAGGCGGTTAGAGATGCCCTTAGAGCATCTCCACCGGGGCACCCCATAGCGGCCCCGATAGCTTTTTGGCGGCCGGCGGCCAAAATGGCTCACACCGGCGCCCCAAAAAGCGCCGGCTAGTTTTCGAGCCCAATAGAAGCGTAGGCAACCCGGCGCCGCCCCTTCGCAAAGGGCATGAATCGGACACGCTGTTGCCTTGCGGCACGTCGGTTTTCGCAGGTGGGGCCGCCTTGGCAGTGGTAGGAGGCAACGGGTCGCATTAAAAATGACGCGTGCCGGAGGGTCGTCGGCGTCAATAGCTCCGCTAGGAAACCGAAGTTGCGATGAGGAAGGCGACTGGCCACGCGGCATCCACTCCCCCCCACGTGCCTTCAATGTGCGTCTGCCGCCGCCCTTAAAACCACGTCGGCGCACTTCTTCCCCGTCTTCCAACCCTAGCCGCCGCCACCACCAATCTCGCACACATCGCGCGACACACCCACCGGCGTAAAACACCTCGCGATGGCGCACAATGCCGAGGCCGGCGGCAGCAGACTCCGGTCACTGCAACTCACCTACGATGAGGCCGACGTCATGTACTGGCAGAGCATCCCCGTGCCGCTGCAGTTCAAGCTGCTGCACTGGCGGCATCTATCCAACAACGGCTACGCCGTGCCGCCGCCACCCCTGGACCGGAGACGCGCGCCCTTATCGCCGAGCGGCGGATGCACATGTCGCCGGCCGACCGAGGCCAGCCGGCAAACACGTAGAACAACCCGGTGTGTCCGGGGAGCTTCCAAGGCAAGCGCCACATCGAGCTCAAGCGTCCGGCCGGCCGCGACGCCGGCTGTTTCAACCGCGTCGGCCGTCGGGCCTGGTGGAAAGGCCACGACGCTGGCGGAGTACGACTACCCTCCGCGCGTCCACGGTGACCCCCCGCTCGTCTCGCTGTACTACCCCCAGGCGCAGTGCATGGCACCGGAGGCGCCGCCTCTACAGAGGCCGTCGGCAAGGACGACAGCCTCTGGAAACTCGCGCACCGGATCGTCGACCACTGGTGGCCGCACGCGTTTGGCCGTGCAGTTGCCTCCTTCGGGCAGCGTTGTCATCCACGACGGCCCGAGGCGAACATCTTCGGCTCCAGCTCGGAGGACGACAGGGATGGTTCAACGTTGTCGCCCCAAGGAGGAGGACGCCGCGGGCTCGACACCACCTCCGCCGGTGAATAAGAGGTGGTGGGAGATGGAGGCGGAGATGCAGGCGGCCCTCCGTGGCGGCGACGACCCAGAGGACTTCCCTGGTCACCATGTCATCTCCGGTTGGTCCGTCGACAAGGACTACCGGCAAATCACGCTTGACCCGCATGCGGTGACCCAGCATACCACTGCATGTTGTAGTATACAAGTCGTTGATATGATCTTCATGAAGGGACTTCTTCACAAATATCACATCCCTCAGAGTGGTACAACAGAAACATTGCAGGTCATAACACTTGATAATATATTACAATCAAGGTCTTAACAAGTTGGTATTCTCACAGGTCCGATGAGAACACCCTACACTATTTAAGTACTATTACAAACCAACATAGATATGAAAAGAGAGCTCAGCAACTTATTTAAGTATTCCACTACGCTGCTCGACTCTATGCTACTAAGGTATATCACTACTCCTCCACCTCCATGTCATCGGGTCCGTAGACTATCCCATAGTCTACTCCTTCAACTCCTCCGGTAAGATCAGGTTCCTCATAAACCAGCTCGTAGCTTCCTTCTGGTGCTCCATCGGTGATTGCCTCCACTTCCGTATCACAGTCTAGCAAGGGTGTCGAAAGAAAGTGAGTACAGAGGTACTCAGCAAGTTCAAAAGAGTAAAAGGTGTTTGATGCACTAGCTACGGCCCTCGATCAGAAAATATTAGGTCATGCATGTTTCGAAATCATTTCTTCAAAAGATTTATTTTATTCTGAAAACTATGCCCGTCAGTCTTCACAGGTTGACTAGAACTTCACGGAGTTCCTTTCCTGCCGCGTTCGCAGTTCCCTTCCCGGAACAGGGAGTGACAGCCACAATTTAATACACTCTGCAGAGGTGCGTTACTTTTCCCATAAGAGATCTCACCCTTTTTGCCATCCGCAGGGACTTGCCCCCGTTCACACTTCCTTGGTGTGAGGCCAGGTATAAAGATCCAAGCCCACACCGCCTTCTCCGCGACCTCGCAGACCCACCCTTTTGTAAGTCTGTCCTCTCCTATATCTATGGGTAGACTAACACAGGCACTTGTTCTCTCCTATACCGTTAAGGTAGACTGATACGAACAACTTATGTGCCCTGTCCTATACACCATAGATAGACTGATCCGGACAACCCTTACAATCCTTCATAGACCAATAATAAGTCTACCCTCTCCGTATCTAATGGTAGGATCGTGCAGGACCACATGTCCCCACCTTTACCAAAGATAGACTGATCCGGGCAACCCTTATTACCAATCCGTTGGCATGCGAGAGGGAAAAGATACAGCTGGCTTCCCCAGAGCCATTATAGATCTTATGGTCAACGCGATATGTACGGCGCTAGAATCACTGGACGGCATTGGTACTTAGTCCTAGATGAATAGTACCCTTGCAATGGAACCTCCACCAATCAACACATACCATGGTTCCATTGCCAGCCACATAGTCATATTCATAATTGGAAAAGTAACATTTCATTTTCAATGCAGGAATGATAAGTAATATAGCTTTGCATTAAAGTGATAGAAAATATTCAAATTGACATGAGCAAGGGTGAACTTGCACGTGGATCTGCGAGATAGTGCAGTTCAATGCGTTGGATGGAACCTGGAACTCGGGTTCTGTAAAGAAGCATCATTGTCCGGTAAGGACAATGTTATAAAATCCAAATGATGCATGCATGGATGTATTATTTTATGTTGAATCTCTTTACCCCAATGAGTTTTTACAATTTAGGGTTGAGTTAAGATTTATGCCTTTGGCAGTAATTTGCAATTGTTTTAATGTATAAACCACTTTAATTCACATAAGGTAACATAATTCAAAGTAAAGCTACTTTATCTTGGTGATTCATTATTTATTCCAAAATAATTTAAAATAATAGAGTTGCCTCTATATTTTTGGAAATAAAGAGTAATAGAATATCTTCCTTTGGAAAATACCTTTTTCAAATAGAAATGACTTGGAATAATAGAATTTTTTTTTGAAATATTTAAAAATAAGTATTTGAACTTATTTGGGATTTTTCCTTGATTTATTAATACAAGGAAATAATAATTTGAAATTCCAAATGTTTATTTTAAATCCATAAAATTCACAAATTTAAATTTGTTCATTAAATTTTATTTCATATTTTATTCTTATTAAGAATAATTTTTCATTCACCAATCCAATTTTTAATGGATTTTTAGAGTTGTATTTTATTTATTAAAATTTGGTGAAATTCTGGTTATTTTTAAATGTAAAATGGCTAAAATAGCCCTCCTGACCCCTATTGGGCCCGGCCCATTTATCTAAAGCCCAGGGACAGCCCACTAAGGCGTGTCCCATAACGGGTCGGTGGCGCCGAACGGCGCACCTCGCTCGCTCACTCACTCGTCTCTCACTCGCTCGACCTAACCCTAACCTCTCGCGACTCCCGTGGCGATGGCATCGCCGCCATGGCCGCCGCCGTGCCCCGGCCATCTCTGTGCTCCCTTGTCCTCGCCACCTAGCAGATCTGGACCGCCACGCGACGATCTATCGATCTGTCCGCGTGGTTTCCTCGTTTGCTTCCTCACCGGGTGAATCGCCTCCGTTCTGGATCCACTGGAGAATCGCCTTGGACGATTTGGTGGTCTCCGGTGATCCCTCGTCCTCGCCGTCGACGTGCGCGCTCCCGAGACCGACCCGGTGCGGTGCCGCTCGCGCACCAGTGCCGTCGTCTCCGTGCCGTGCTGTGGTGGTGTTCGTGCTCGTCGGCGTAACGCCGGCGCCTACCCTGGTCTTGCAGTTGCTATGGCCGCGCGAGCACTGCCTCACCATGCCATAGCCTCTGCCACCAGGCGCATGTAAGTGATTCGTCTCCTCCTTCTCTTCTGTGCGCCTCTCAAGCTACTGTGCTTCTTCTTCCTCCTGTTCTACTGCTCCCTGGTGATCCTGTGATCACACAGAGCCTTGCAATAGCTGCCTAAGCTGCATGTGCTTCCATTTTCTGTAAGCTATGGCCAATCACCAGCTTCTGGTACTGGCCAGTGTTGCCTTGCTTGCTGTACATGCCATTTGTTGCTTGCCTACTGCTCCTAGCATGCTCTGATCTTGCTATGCTATCCTGTAATTGCTTATGGGCTTGCTATGCTTACTGGCAATCTACACTTGCTTGTTTAGGTGTACTATTGTGCATCTGTGACACTTGTGAATACCAGTGATGCCTGTGAGATGCTTCTGTGCCTCCAGTGTATACTATTGATCCATTGGATCATTCAGTGCTTGCTGGCTAGCTTATTTGTGTGGCTTAACTTGATTCATTTGATCCATTTGATCAATGAAATGTCAGTGATGGTTTACTGATTAATTATGTGGCTAAATGAATCATTTCCTTACTGATGCTGATGCTCAAGCATGCTACTGCTACTATGTGTATGTGCTGTTGCTCTTCCTAGCTCACTGGACTTGATCCAGTGGCTATGATGCAGTGACTTGTGCTTTGTTGCCTCACAGTGTGCTACTGTCAATGAATAGCATGAATCTGTTACATTTTCATGCTTGAATAAATTGATTCATGATGAACTGCTTATGCAGTGATGATTTTAAATGTCTTGCTTGTATATGAATTTGCTGTTCATGATTATTTCACAAGCAAATGAATCTGAATCCACTCTGGATAATGATGTTTTGTAAATGGCTTTTCTTTGGGTGGTTAAAAGTGTGCTGTGACCTCAGTAGCCTAGCTACTGACTGGTTGCTCACATGGTTGGTTGGATCTTGTTGGCTACTCATCTTTGCTTGCATATTTGGGGATCATAACAAATATGAATGCCAATATGCTTGCCTGTGATGAAATCTAGGGTGTTACTGATGGTTCTATGCTTAGGATCTTACTGTGTAGTCTTGGTAGCTGCTATTCCTAGGAATTCATCTACTGGTGCTGCTTGTGCATGTGTTCTAGCTAGTGTGTGCCTCTATGCATGAATCCTAGCTTCTGTGCACAAGACTTGTGTCTAGATGGTTTCAGTTTTAATAGCTATCCTCTTCTGCCAGTGATCCTTGGTGAAAACCAAGTGATGATCTACCCATTGAGCATCTGCTCAATCCCATGACATATGTCATGCATAATTTATGGATCAGATCCATTGGATCTGTCCAGGAACTTGGTATACCTTGTTCCAGCTCCTAGAAAGAAATATTTTGTTGATGCAGACTTGTGGTTTGTGTCACAGCCCTTCACCTCCAGGTCTTGGATGATCTTCTCAGGTCACCATGATTTCTGGTGGTGGTGTGTGTGTTGGTTCTGTGCTTAAGCAAGAACTGGATGAACTATGCTGTGCTACCTTTACCTTACCCTGTGAATCCTTATCTGGTCGACTGGTTATTGTTTCTAGGGTTTGGCCCCCCTTTTATATGAACTCTACTTCTGTGCTTGCAATGACACACAAGCCTGGCTTGCTTTGGTGACTAGGCTTGTGCATGCCTTGCTGTGGCTTGCCCAGCACCATCTCTCATATGCTGAAACTTGAGCCCACTGTGGCTGCACAGTTTTGGTCTGCCTATGCATATCTTGTGCTGTCCAGAAATTTGGACAAGCACAAGTGTGCTGTGACAGTGTGCACTGTCCAAACTGAATTTCTGTGATGTTTTTCACCCTGTCCAAACTGAATTTCTAACACTTAGTATCCTAGCTAGCACTTGTGATTTGTTTTGCAGGTTTTGAAGTTGAGCATGACCAGAAGAATTCTTCAAGGCATTTAGTCTAGGTTTTTAATTTAGAACAACCTTGTAATTTTCTTTTTCATTTCTGTTTAACATTATCAATTCTTGTATCAAGAATAATGTAAAGACAATGTATGTGTGTGTATATCAATAAAGCTCAAGTTTTTCTTATGAGCTATTTGGTTTATGTAATATTTATATTCTGAATTAATATTGTATTTAATATTCAATGTGAAATTCAAAGTCATTTTATTTCATTATTTGTTTTTGAATGATGAATTCATATTTATATTGTTTACTGCTTATTGTTAAATGTATTAACACTTGTCAAATGAAATCAACTTCCAAAATCAATAAGATACAAAAGAGATCATGTCGAAATTTCCCTAACTCACATTGCCTAACCCTAAGTGCAAAATGAGAGAGAACCTCGATCCCTCTTAGGTTTAGTTGCAATAAGGCGCGAAAATTTCCCCCGTTTTGCGATGCAATGTACATCCCATTTCTAAATTTACCCTTCGTTGTTCCTATGTTCTGGGTTATTACAGCCTCTCCCCCTTAATAGAAACTTCGTCCCGAAGTTAAGATTGGTACCTGAATAACTCGGGGTAGGACTTCCTGAGCTCTTCTTCAGTTTCCCAGGTTGCTTCTCGTTCAGGATGATGTTGCCATTGTATCTTGCAGTATTTGATTGCTCTATTCCTTAACTTCTTCCACTGTACTTCCAAAATCTTTTCAGGCTTCTCCACATAGGTTAAGTCTGATTGTAGCTCTATTTCTTCATGTGTAATGGGATCATAAGGTGCCTTCAAACATTTTCTGAGTTGTGATACATGAAAAACATTGTGAATTAGACTGAGTTGTTCCGGTAGTTCCAACTCAAAAGCTGTTTCTCGATTCTGACTGAGTATCTTGAATGGTCCTATGTATCAAGGACTTAGTTTTCCTTTTACTCCGAACCTTTTGAGTCCTTTCATTGGGCTAACTTTCAGATATACCATGTCTCCTACTTTTGGTTCCCAAACTCGTCTCTTCTGGTCGGCATAACTCTTCTGTCGACTTTGGGCTATTTTGAGTCTATCTCGGATCACCTCGATGACTCCTTGTCTCTCCTTGATGTAGTCTGGTGTAAACTCCTTGTTCTCACCTGTCTCAAACCAACAGATTGGTGATCTACACTTCCTTCCGTACAATGCTTCGTACGGTGACATCTGGATACTACTCTGATAACTATTGTTATATGAGAATTCCGCCAATGGTAGATGGTCTTCCCATGAGCCTCCAAAGTTTAGAGCACAAGCTCTAAGCATGTCTTCAAGTATCTGATTGGTTCTTTCGGTTTGTCCTCCGGTTTGTGGATGATATGCTTGTACTTGAAATCCAACTTGGATCCCAAAGCTTCTTGGAGTTGTTTCCAAAATGCCGATGTGAAGATCGAACCTCGATGCGAGACTATCTTCTTTGGTACTCCATGCTTGCTAACTATTTCTTTAACATATATGTTTACCAGCTTCTCAGAGTCATCTTTCTGGTTTACTGGTATGAAATGAGCACTCTTGGTAAGTCTATCCACGATTACCCATATCATATCCTTCTTTTTACTGGTCATTGGTAAACCAGTAACAAAATCCATTCCGATTTAATCCCATTTCCATTCTGGTATCTCTAGAGGTTTAAGTAATCCAGCAGGACTCTGATGTTCTGCTTTCACTCGCTGACATGTATGACATTCAGAGACATATTGAGCTATCTCTCTTTTCATGTTGTTCCACCAGAACATTTCCTTCAAATCCATATACATCTTAGTACTTCCCGGATGTATTGAATAAGGGGTTTCATGTGCTTCCTTTAATATGATTGACTTCACTTCTGGATCATCTGGTACACATATTCTCTTCTGAAAGTATAGAGAATCAAACTCTCCGAGATTGAATTCTGATGGTTTACCTTCTCCAATCCTTTTGATTTCTTCTTGGATGAATAAATCATCTACTTGTTTCCGAATGATTTCATATTTTAAGTCTGAGTACATTTCATCCATGATCCTCATGGTTGCTATGCTTCCCACTGTATCACCTTGGATAAACAGAATCTGAGCTTCTTCTAGTTCTTTCCGAAGTTCCTTCGGAATCTCCCATTCCGTAGGTTGATTCTCGGTACTCTTCCTGCTTAAAGCATCTGCTACTACATTAGCCTTGCCTGGTGTATAGTTGATTGTCAGTTCATAGTCCTTAATCAACTCTAACCATCTCTTTTGTCTCATGTTTAATTCCTTCTGAGTGAAGAAATACTTCAAACTTTTGTGATCCGTATACAACTCACATTTGGATCCATAGAGAAATTGCCTCCAACTCTTCAAAGCATACACAACTGCCGCCAATTCTAGGTCATGTACTGGGTAGTTATGTTCATGTGGCTTTAGTTGTCTTGATCCGTAAGCTACCACCTTACGATCCTGCATTAGAACACATCCAAGTCCATTCTTGGAAGCATCACAATACACCGTGTAATCCTTTCCGGGTTCCGGAACTGCTAACACCGGTGCCGTGGTTAACTTCTCCTTGAGTGTTTGAAAACTGGTTTCACACTCATCAGTCCACACAAATGGGGTATTCTTCTTGAGTAACTTGGTCATTGGTCCTGCAATCTTCAAGAATCCTTCAATGAATCTCCGATAATAACCTGCCATACCAAGGAATCCTCTGATTTCCTTAGCATTCTTAGGTGACTTCCATTCCAATACTGACTGAACCTTGCTTGGATTCACTGCTATTCTCTCTTTGGTTATGACATGTCCAAGAAATTCAACACTATCTAACCAAAATTTGCACTTGCTGAACTTTGCATATAACTGATGTTCTCTTAAAATTTGCAGAACTATCTTCAAATGCTTGGCATGTTCTTCTTTATCTTTGGAATAGATCAGAATGTCATCGATAAACACGATCACAAACTTGTCCAAGTACTTCATGAATATCTTGTTCATCAAATTCATGAAAATAGCTGGTGCATTTGTTAGTCCAAATGGTACAACCAAGTATTCATGGTGTCCATACCTTGATACAAACGCTGTTTTTGGCACATCTTCCTTCTTGATCTTGATTTGGTGATATCCTGACCTTAAATCTATCTTCGAGAAGACTCCAGCTCCTTGAACTTGATCAAAAAGATCTTGTATTCGGGTAAAGGGTACTTGTTCTTGATGGTTACATTGTTAAGATTCCTGTAATCTCCACACATTCTCCTTCCTCCATCTCTTTTATCCACAAAGATAACTGGTGTACCCCATGGTGACACACTTTCTTGGATAAATCCCTTCGTTCTAGTTCATCTATCCGAGCCTTCGGTTCCACTAACTCCTTTGGCCCCATCTTATATGGTGGTTGAGCTATTGGTGCTTGTGCTCGGAATCAGATCTATGGTAAACTCGATCTCTCTATCGGGTGGCATTCCCGGTAGTTCCTTGGGAAATACATCTTGAAACTCATTCACTACAGGAATATCTTCAATCTTCACCTCCTTCAGACTATTCAGCTCCAATCCTATCTCCAACTGAGTGTACTTGTCTCCTTGAAACACTATCTGACCTCCTATGGAGTTTCGGAGTGATACTGTCTTGTCTCCACAGTTGATTACTGCGCCATTCTCTGTTAACCAGTCCATCCCTAGAATGACTGATATATCCTTCATGGGGATGATGAATAGGTCCGCGAAATATACACAGTCACAAATGGTTATGACCTGTGCTTCTTTCACGTGGGTTACTAAGATCGTCCCCCCGCAGATAAGACAGTTATACGTGTTTCTAACTTAGAACATCTAAGCCCGAATTGTTCCACAAATTCCCGTGCAAGAAATGATGTAGTTGCTCCGAGTATCAAATAATACTTTGCCAGGATGGGTAAGGATGCTAAGCGTACCTAAGACTGCTTGATCCGACTCTCCCGCTTGCTCCAAAGTTGTGCAATTCAGCTTTCCATATGGCTTTCCCCTCTTGTTATTGTTGTTGTTGTAGTTCCGGTTGTTGTTGTTGTTATTACCTCCGCCTCGTCCTCCGGAGCTTTGTCCACTCCATGACGCCTTGTTTGGACACTCTGGCTTGATGTGTCCCTCTTTCCCACAACCATAGCATATGATCCTGGGCTTCTGACAATCCTTTTGGATATGTCCCCTCTGCCCACAGCTGTTGCAGATGATCTGATTCCTTGGGTTCTGATTCTGACCTCCCCGGTTATACTGATTACCAGTAGGTCGGAATCGTGGTTTGAAACTCCGATCTGGAGTCAATTTACTGACTGGGTACTTCCTTGGCTCGATACGAGCCCTCTTCCTCCGATCCTCTTGAACCTGCCTGTAGTCATCCTCGAAAGTGATTGCCGAATCAATCAGTTCCTGGAATTCTGCAGTCCATGCCAACCTCAGTTGCATCTTCATGTATGGATTCATGCCTTTCATGAATCGTTTCTTTCTTTTCTCCTCAGTGTCCACTTCCTCAGGTGCATATCTTGACAGCCTATTAAAATCTCGGACATACTTGCATAATAGGTGCGATATTCGATGTAGCTCGTCAAACTCTCTCTTCTTCAGCTCCACCACGCTCTCCGGAACATGGGCATCCCGGAACTTCTTCTTGAATTCCTCCCGGGTGAACACCTTTTACGGAGGGTGTCCTGCCACAAGATTCTCCCACCATGATGCTTGCTTGGACCCGACAACGGATAAGTGGCATACCGAATCTTTTCTTCATCATTGCATCCAACGGTCCTCAACTTTCTTTCGGTGTCCATGAGCCGGTCTTCGCATCCATTGGTTACTGGGGCTGATGCAAAAGGTAGTGGTCTTGCATTCACGGAAGTCCGATAAGGTTACTCCCTTGCCTTCATTACCCCTATCATTGATGACGTGGGTAAAGAAATCTTGCATGTTCTTGTTTTGACTCTCCTGGTACCTCCTCCTATCTTCTTCCATTGCTCTCATGTACTGTTGGAAATCTGGATGCATCATTGGGTGTGGTGGTGGTGCATTCTCTGCTCTAGCTGCGGCATCCGCTTCCTCTTTTTCTTTCGCCTCTCGCTCTCTCCGAGCATCTTCGGTTTCAACTAACGCCATTTCCCCCTAGTCCTGTAACAAAGAGCGATTACTCATAATTACACCATGCAAATGCTTTCTGAGCTCAACTCATTGCCCAGAACTAGTCACACAATGAAATCAAGAAGCAAATCCAAAGCAAACATTTATTATGTATATACACCGTATATTTACATAACATACACACATATATTACATGTGGTACTTATATAACCACTTATTTGGCTTCAAGCCCAAGCCAACGGAATTTAAAATACGTTCTAGTACAATACCACCTATACTACTTTATTCTTCCTTGGAGCTCTACTCCTCATCGTCTTCGTTCGCCTCCGCATACATTCCTGGGGTCCATCCGGTACAGCGACTCATCTTCCGAACACCGTCCGGAACAAAGGTCCTTCCAGTAGGTATGTAATCTGAATCGGACGAAGTGCCGAGACGAGAGATCGATCATGCCAAAGTAACTGGACAATGACTCGTATGTATCCCCTGTAGGATACATACCTCCTTCATTGGTCATCCATGAAGGGTTTCGATTCACCTGCCCCCTCATCTTCTTCTTCTTCTTTTTCACTCCAGAGCTTTCACCTTCCTCGTACTGTGATGGTTTTGAGAACCCCATCTCCAAGTCTAAAGAAATGGAATCGGTACCTTTCTCTTCCTTCCCGTAGTGTCGGTTAACATACTGGTTAACCCCGCCACTTTCATCTCCGAGTGTCACATGGAATAGGTTCCTCCTCATCTCCAAAAGGTTCCCCGAAACGCCAACCGGTTGAGTTTTCGATTGGTGACTCGGAGCAGTTTAGGTTCCATGAGTTATCTCCCCCATATCCAGAATCATATGATGCTGACACATGTGGATAGCGTGGGACAAAGTTGGGTGTAAGTGGATCTCTCTGGGTTGCCTGGCCACTCCAATCTACAGGACTATTTAGGCTAAAGAAGGGTGTTGTATATTGGGGTTGTGCCCTCAGATCATGCATCCGAGCTTGGACTTTATCAGGGTCCGTGAACTCAGCTAGCATGTGGTCAATCTCACCCACCATCTTCACGTGTAGAAGGTACATCGTAGTCGACAAAGACTTACAAGCTGTCCATGTGCTTGCGCTGCAACTTCAGGATGTTTGTTTGCCATCGGCGGATGATTCGGAGTGGGATCCTCATCTTCCTCGGCATGAGGTATATGAGAATACTCCGAACATAGCAGTTCTATCGACTTGTGTCTGCCTTATTTCGAGGATTGCCTTGAATATGGCCATGTGAAAGGCTGTGGTAAGGGTTTTGGCTTCTCCGTATGGCATTATACGGCTCATCTCCAGTTGCGCAGGTAGTTGAACCGAAACTCTGCACTTGGCTACTATCTCTCCATCATAATAGATGTACTTGAGAACAGGTATCTGAGTTTCACAATGAAGTTCCTTCAGCATCCCACGCAGGAGATCTGTAAGTGGTCCCTCATAATCACCGAGCCAGCCATCAACCTTCCTCAAAGTCCTCTTGGGAAACGTGTACGCCATTATGGCTGTATACAAAAGCAGAACATTAGTAGTGATAGTGTACAATAATAGTTATAATAAAGAATTATCGCACTAAAATATATGATTTTTCTATTCTCAAGTGAATAAACATCATATTTTTAGAGAATCCTTTACTATTTCAGCTTGACTCCTACAGGTTTCTTCCCTATACTAGGTTTTTCCAACCTAAGGTCGCAACATTTGCTCTCGATACCAGCTGCGGTGACCCGAGCATACCACTCGCATGTTGTAGTATACAAGTCGTTGATATGATCTTCATGAAGGGACTTCTTCACAAATATCACATCCCTCGAGTGGTACAACGAAACATTGCAGGTCATAACACTCGATAATATATTACAATCAAGGTCTTAACAAGTTGGTATTCTCACAGGTCCGATGCGAACACCCTACACTATTTAAGTACTATTACAAACCAACATAGATATGAAAAGAGAGCTCAGCAACTTATTTAAGTATTCCACTACGCTGCTCGACTCTATGCTACTAAGGTATATCACTACTCCTCCACCTCCATGTCATCGGGTCGGTAGACTATCCCATAGTCTACTCCTTCAACTCCTCCGGTAAGATCAGGTTCCTCATAAACCAGCTCGTAGCTTCCTTCTGGTGCTCCATCGATGATGGCCTCCACTTCCGTATCACAGTCTAGCAAGGGTGTCGAAAGAAAGTGAGTACAGAGGTACTCAGCAAGTTCAAAAGAGTAAAAGGTGTTTGATGCACTAGCTACGGCCCTCGATCAGAAAATATTAGGTCATGCATGTTTCGAAATCATTTCTTCAAAAGATTTATTTTATTCTGAAAACTATGCCCGTCAGTCTTCACAGGTTGACTAGAACTTCACGGAGTTCCTTTCTGCCGCGTTCGCAGTTCCCTTCCCGAACAGGGAGTGACAGCCACAATTTAATACACTCTGCGAGAGGTGCGTTACTTTTCCCATAAGAGATCTCACCCTTTTTGCCATCCGCGGGGACTTGCCCCCGTTCACACTTCCTTGGTGTGAGGCCATGTATAAAGATCCAAGCCCACACCGCCTTCTCCGCGACCTCGCAGACCCACCCTTTTGTAAGTCTGTCCTCTCCTATATCTATGGGTAGACTAACACGGGCACTTGTTCTCTCCTATACCGTTAAGGTAGACCGATCCGAACAACTTATGTGCCCTGTCCTATACACCATAGATAGACCGATCCGGACAACCCTTACAATCCTTCATAGACCAATAATAAGTCTACCCTCTCCCGTATCTAATGGTAGATCGTGCAGGACCACATGTCCCCACCTTTACCAAAGATAGACTGATACGGGCAACCCTTATTACCAGTCCGTTGGCATGCGAGAGGGAAAAGATACACTGGCTTCCCCGAGCCATTATAGATCTTATGGTCAACGCGATATGTACGGCGCTAGAATCATCTGGACGGCATTGGTACTTAGTCCTAGATGAATAGTACCCTTGCAATGGAACCTCCACCAATCAACACATACCATGGTTCCATTGCCAGCCACATAGTCATATTCATAATTGGAAAAGTAACATTTCATTTTCAATGCAGGAATGATAAGTAATATAGCTTTGCATTAAAGTGATAGAAAATACTCAAATTGACATGAGCAAGGGTGAACTTGCCCGTGGACTCGCGAGATAGTGCGGTTCAATGCGTTGGATGGAACCCGGACCTCGGGTTCTGTAAAGAAGCATCATTGTCCGGTAAGGACAATGTTATAAAATCCAAATGATGCATGCATGGATGTATTATTTTATGTTGAATCTCTTTACCCCAATGAGTTTTTAGAATTTAGGGTTGAGTTAAGATTTATGCCTTTGGCAGTAATTTGCAATTGTTTTAATGTATAAACCACTTTAATTCACATAAGGTAACATAATTCAAAGTAAAGCTAATTTATCTTGGTGATTCATTATTTATTCCAAAATAATTTAAAATAATAGAGTTGCCTCTATATTTTTGGAAATAAAGAGTAATAGAATATCTTCCTTTGGAAAATACCTTTTTCAAATAGAAATGACTTGGAATAATAGAATTTTCTTTTGAAATATTTAAAAATAAGTATTTGAACTTATTTGGGATTTTCCTTGATTTATTAATACAAGGAAATAATAATTTGAAATTCCAAATGTTTATTTTAAATCCATAAAATTCACAAATTTAAATTTGTTCATTAAATTTTATTTCATATTTTATTCTTATTAAGAATAATTTTTCATTCACCAATCCAATTTTTAATGGATTTTTAGAGTTGTATTTTATTTATTAAAATTTGGTGAAATTCTGGTTATTTTTAAATGTAAAATGGCTAAAATAGCCCTCCTGACCCCTATTGGGCCCGGCCCATTTATCTAAAGCCCAGGGACAACCCACTAAGGCGTGTCCCATAACGGGTCAGTGGCGCCGAACGGCCCACCTCGCTCGCTCACTCACTCGTCTCTCACTCGCTCGACCTAACCCTAACCTCTCGCGACTCCCGTGGCGATGGCGTCGCCGCCATGGCCGCCGCCGTGCTCCGGCCGTCTCTGTGCTCCCCTGCCCTCGCCACCTAGCAGATCTGGACCGCCACGCGACGATCTATCGATCTGTCCGCGTGGTTTCCTCGTTTGCTTCCTCACCGGGTGAATCGCCTCCGTTCTGGATCCACTGGAGAATCGCCTTGGACGATTTGGTGGTCTCCGGTGATCCCTCGTCCTCGCCGTCGACATGCGCGCTCCTGAGACCGACCTGGTGCGGTGCTGCTTGCAGTACCAGTGCCGTCGTCTCCGTGCCGTGCTGTGGTGGTGTTCGTGCTCGTCGGCGTAACGCCGGCGCCTACCCTGGTCTTGCAGTTGCTATGGCCGCGCGAGCACTGCCTCGCCATGCCATAGCCTCTGCCACCAGGCGCATGTAAGTGATTCGTCTCCTCCTTCTCTTCTGTGCGCCTCTCAAGCTACTGTGCTTCTTCTTCCTCCTGTTCTACTGCTCCCTGGTGATCCTGTGATCACACAGAGCCTTGCAATAGCTGCCTAAGCTGCCTGTGCTTCCATTTTCTGTAAGCTATGGCCAATCACCAGCTTCTGGTACTGGCCAGTGTTGCCTTGCTTGCTGTACATGCCATTTGTTGCTTGCCTACTGCTCCTAGCATGCTCTGATCTTGCTATGCTATCATGTAATTGCTTATGGGCTTGCTATGCTTACTGGCAATCTACACTTGCTTGTTTAGGTGTACTACTGTGCATCTGTGACACTTGTGAATACCAGTGATGCCTGTGAGATGCTTCTGTGCCTCCAGTGTATACTATTGATCCATTGGATCATTCAGTGCTTGCTGGCTAGCTTATTTGTGTGGCTTAACTTGATTCATTTGATCCATTTGATCAATGAAATGTCAGTGATGGTTTACTGATTAATTATGTGGCTAAATGAATCATTTCCTTACTGATGCTGATGCTCAAGCATGCTATCGCTACTATGTGTATGTCTTGTTGCTCTTCCTAGCTCAACTGGACTTGATCCAGTGGCTATGATGCAGTGACTTGTGCTTTGTTGCCTCACAGTGTGCTACTGTCAATGAATAGCATGAATCTGTTACATTTTCATGCTTGAATAAATTGATTCATGATGAACTGCTTATGCAGTGATGATTTTAAATGTCTTGCTTGTATATGAATTTGCTGTTCATGATTATTTCACAAGCAAATGAATCTGAATCCACTCTGGATAATGATGTTTTGTAAATGGCTTTTCTTTGGGTGGTTAAAAGTGTGCTGTGACCTCAGTAGCCTAGCTGCCGATCGGTTGCTCACATGGTTGGTTGGATCTTGTTGGCTACTCATCTTTGCTTGCATATTTGGGGATCATAACAAATATGAATGCCAATATGCTTGCTCGTGATGAAATCTAGGGTGTTACTGATGGTTCTATGCTTAGGATCTTACTGTGTAGTCTTGGTAGCTGCTATTCCTAGGAATTCATCTACTGGTGCTGCTTGTGCATGTGTTCTAGCTAGTGTGTGCCTCTATGCATGAATCCTAGCTTCTGTGCACAAGACTTGTGTCTAGATGGTTTCAGTTTTAATAGCTATCCTCTTCTGCCAGTGATCCTTGGTGAAAACCAAGTGATGATCTACCCATTGAGCATCTGCTCAATCCCATGACATATGTCATGCATAATTTATGGATCAGATCCATTGGATCTGTGCAGGAACTTGGTATACCTTGTTCCAGCTCCTAGAAAGAAATATCTTGTTGATGCAGACTTGTGGTTTGTGTCACAGCCCTTCACCTCCAGGTCTTGGATGATCTTCTCAGGTCACCATGATTTCTGGTGGTGGTGTGTGTGTTGGTTCTGTGCTTAAGCAAGAACTGGATGAACTATGCTGTGCTACCTTTACCTTACCCTGTGAATCCGTATATCGGTCGATCGGTTATTGTTTCTAGGGTTTGGCCCCCTTTTATATGAACTCTACTTCTGTGCTTGCAATGACACACAAGCCTGGCTTGCTTTGGTGACTAGGCTTGTGCATGCCTTGTTGTGGCTTGCCCAGCACCATCTCTCATATGCTGAAACTTGAGCTCACTGTGGCTCCACAGTTTTGGTCTGCCTATGCATATCTTGTGCTGTCCAGAAATTTGGACAAGCACAAGTGTGCTGTGACAGTGTGCACTGTCCAAACTGAATTTCTGTGATGTTTTTCACCCTGTCCAAACTGAATTTCTAACACTTAGTATCCTAGCTAGCACTTGTGATTTGTTTTGCAGGTTTTGAAGTTGAACATGACCAGAAGAATTCTTCAAGGCATTTAGTCTAGGTTTTTAATTTAGAACAGCCTTGTAATTTTATTTTTATTTTCTGTTTAACATTATCAATTCTTGTATCAAGAATAATGTAAAGACAATGTATGTGTGTGTATATTAATAAAGCTCAAGTTTTTCTTATGAGCTATTTGGTTTATGTAATATTTATATTCTGAATTAATATTGTATTTAAATTCAATGTGAAATTCAAAGTCATTTGATTTCATTATTTGTTTTTGAATAATGAATTCATATTTATATTGTTTACTGTTTATTGTTAAATGTATTAACACTTGTCAAATGAAATCAACTTCCAAAATCAATAAGATACAAAAGAGATCATGTCGAAATTTCCCTAACTCACATTGCCTAACCCTAAGTGCAAAATGAGAGAGAACCTCGATCCCTCTTAGGTTTAGTTGCAATAAGGCGCGAAAATTTCCCCCGTTTTGCGATGCAATGCACATCCCATTTCTAAATTTACCCTTCGTTGTTCCTATGTTCTGGGTTATTACACCGCGGCAGGCGGCGGTGTGATCCGCCAGGGACCACGGTGAGAACTTCGTCGACCTCGCCGGTCCATCTGTGCCGCCGATGCCAAAGGAGGAGGACGACTGGTCCTTCGACTTCTCTGACGACGAGCGGACAACCTGGACTTCAGTGCCTTCGACGCACGCCGCTAGTTTTTTTTTAGTTTTTATTCAAATTCGAGTCACTTTTAAATAGAACTATTTCGTTTTTTTAATGTTTTTACATCTGAATTTTTTGGGGGGCTGCTGTATGGGGGGCACATGCTCAATGCAGCTCGGACCAAGATTGCAGTTAAAGGTTTAATCATGGAGCACTGCCATTAAACTGTACAATCAATGGTTCTTGCATTCACAAATAGATGTCACGCTCAGAAGAAAGACATGCAGAGGATACATGAACCTAGTAGCATGAAAAACTTCATGCGTAGCTAGAGATAATGATGAACTTATCGCTGCTACCAGGTGAAATAACAGGGTCATGTTAAAGCAAAATCTATAACGCTGAGCTTGGTCAGCCTCTGTTGTTCGAACAACTTGCAAAAGCCAACCATGGAACACCATGAACAAGCTTGTTCAGTGGCGAAGGACGAAAACAACCTGAGATAGGGCGAACCTTGAATGATGCAAATACCAAAATAATTCTAAAACAGTAATGACGTATATGGTTCAAACACAATTTTTTAGTATACGAAAAATAAAAATATATTTAATTGTAAGTAGAATTAAAAAACACATACCAATAATATAAACTCAATGGTAAAGCTTTACCTCTTTAAAAAAATCTAGTGTATTTAAACAATCAAGATGTTCGATTATCTCTCGTTCGATTGGCAACTCGATCTTAATTATATTTATTGCCAAAAAATTACTTTCAATTATTGATGCCGCCCATGGGTAAATCAAGGTCATCTTAAAGAAGTGACAATAAGGTCAGAGAAAGTATGATGTGTCTTTTATATCTAGAAATCTTCAAAGTCTGCAATTCTATGAGTATAAATAGTGAATAACTCGAGTTTACCTTATATATACTAAGGTCAGTGAATGATAAATCTTTGTAATACAAGCAATGTTACATTAAACTTAGAATATGAGCCTACATTTGGAGGTAAATAGTCTATGTTTTCGGTTTGTAATCGATTTTGCGCAATGTTCACTGAAACAAGCATAACTTTTACATACGGAATCCGTTTTCGATGTATGACTACTCAAAATTTGCAGAAAAAACACGAGCATCAAAGTATATTCACCAACCTTGCGCTACTGGGAGCTTCGCCCTTGGGCTTGTTGGGCGTGGCTCAAATCCACGTAAATACGTAATTCAGAACAGTGTGACCCAAAAGCAAAACACACAAGATAACTACCACAACATAAAGCAGCTGATCATTGCAGAAACTTGGGTTCAGCATTAAGAAACCATAAATCAGAGGGATGGAGAGGCACAGCAACCTACTCCTAAAAACATCAATACATTGGTTTACTAATTGGCTCCACTGCCGTACAAGTTTACAATGTTCCAACCACGGCATTACATCATCAGCAGGCAACAAAATTGACAGACAAATTATACATTCCACGGACGCTGACGGCGAATGAAACAGGGCAAGGAACCTGCTTGGTCATGCAATAGGGCAAGGGGGCTTGTTGCACCACGGGTAATACCTTGATCAGACGAGTTTCATACACCAAATGTAGTGACACCAAAACTCAGAACCACCAATTTGGGTACGCTTATCTTCATTTTCTCATCAAATAAGTCTCCATCGGCACAGGTTAGTTTCAACAGAACTAGCATCATGAATAGCATGTTTAACTGCCATAAGGTTCCAAAAACTTAACCAAGCTACAAACGTGAGAACTACTAACAGTTACCACAAAGCATAAAGTTGGTATCTGCTTTTGGAGGCTGGGTCCTTTCAAAGGGATCAGCTGGATCCAAATCATGGACACTAGGATCCAAAGAGATATAGCGATACGACCAATCTGATGTGAAACGAAGCCGTGCTCCTCTTGAGGCCCTTCTATCCACCTGAAGCATCTCACGTTGTTGTGCAAAAAAAGCATCGTCATCAACCTCAATGGTCATTAACTCTAGCACTCTAGCATTTAGTAGAAAGAATGTGGCAAAGTCAACATGTGACTTGATGCCCCGATAATACCGCCAAACAACTGTCTTCAGACGGATGTCGGGAGATCTTATAAGATTCTGGTGTTTACGACGCCACAAGTTGGGTTTCCCTGGTCCAATCGACTGAAAATGAACATAGACAAATAAAAACCAATCATTTCAAAGCAGTAAATCAATCAAAAGAGCACTGAATACTATGAACCAACATCACAGATGAATAGTCACCTGAATGTACAGCTTTTCCAAGCACGGAAAGCATCTCATGAAGTCAATAACAGCGTCCAGACTAAGTGCTTCCATACCAACAGCTAAAATCTTGACAGTGCGTACCGTTGTTGTGAAGCTATCAACACGAAATCCCTTCATTAAGCATAAAAGATAACATTACGCCATATATAAGTGCTGGTACTATGTAATCCATCAGCGCAAAGAAATGCAGCTAAGTGAAAAGGGCACAGCTACCTGAATAACTGTGGAGTTAAACACGAGTCTGGAACTGGAACAAAAGGAAAGGCAGCCTAATGTCTCCAATTTAGGCGCAGAGATTACCGATATATGCAGGAAATCACATAAACCAAGTTGGAGCAATCTTTTTAGAGAAGGGGCATTCTCAATAACAAGTTCCAGAAATTCGAGCCCTGTCTGATAGCTAAAACCTCTCACGCCTATGCTTCGAATGCTACTGGAGTTGATTCGGACACAAGTGAAGCCAGTGCTATTGCGAATCATCAAGCACTCCATAGTGGGGCAAGCAGCAATGAGGGCGTGCAGCGAGGTTTCGGAGATGCTGACCCGTTCAAGCGCGAGCTTCTGAAGCTTCGGGAAGTGAAGCGCGGCATTCTCCGATGGTGGCAACACGGAGGGTGTCAGAGAAGCGGAAGGCAGCCGCCGGCAGTGGCTGCGGCGTTGCCGGTGGAAATGGTAAGTAATACGTGTAGCTGCACAGCTCAAGCTCCTGGAGGTTGTGGAGGGCGGGGGACCGGAGCCAGGTTTCGGCTCGGTCGCCGTGGAGATGGTACACGGGGGCGCAGAAGCGGCGGCCGGGGCCCTGGTGGATGGCGTCGCGGGCATGCTTGTCGAATAGGAGCGGAGTGCAGTGGAGGTTGAGAGGGGCGGAGCGCCAGAGGCGGCGCCACCGGGAGGCGAGGACCTGGGTGTGCGCGCCTTCCTTGGTGGGGAGGAGGGAGATGATTTCCCCGAGGACGGCGTCGGGGAGGTCGCTGATTCGGTCGCTGCCGCCTCCTTCCGCTCCGGGCAGCGGCGGCGGCGGCTCCTGGTCCCGGTCCCCAGGGACGGAGACAAGGGGGGACGAGGCCCCCCCTATGGTTTGGATTTTATGAAGAATACTGCTCACTAGAACTGTAATTTCTTGCTGATTTAGCTTACTCTGCCCCCCTCATGAAGTTTACAACACTATTTTGCCCCCCTCAAGGTTGAAAGCTGGCTCCGTCCCTGCCGGTCCCCCGCCGTAGGTCCCGGACCCCGACCTTCTGAAGCCGCCCCCACCTCGAGCGAGCCCAGCTCAGCGGACTTCCTCTTCCTCGAGCATCGGCCGGCCGCCTCCATCTCCATCGCCGGCCGGGTCAGACGGCCGCCGCCAGGAGGAGGCTAGGGTCTGCCAGTCGAGCGGCCGGGTCAGTACTTGCTTGCTTGGCTAGCGCTTTTGATTTTGTGCATTTTATAAAAATAAATTTAAAAAATTGAAGGATAAACTAATTGGAAAAGAATAGTTCTATATCTGCAACTTAGAAAACTGGAGTGCAATACCCCTATACTACATGCATTTCAGATAACCGAAGAAAGGGGTGAAAATTTTAGAGAATAAGGTGAGAAACAGAGAAAGAGATGAACCCAAAATCTACAATGCAGTCACTCTCCAATTTGCGGAAATTGCATAAATCACTCACTATTACCGTCTTCCTTGCACAAACTACTCATTTGTATATGTTTTTTTTTTACAAAACACCAACTATGCATGTAATCCATTGCATAAATGTCAAAATATGGGATTGTGTTGCTTAACAACAAATCAGACGGCCAGGGCCCATATGTCAATGATGATGTGGCGTCCGCGTGTTATGAACTAGACTCTTTTTCAAACATTTCAAAAATATATGAAAAATCTGAATCTTTTTGAAACAATTTAGATATTTCGTTTAAAATATTTATCATTGCTTGTAAGATTCTGCCAAAATCTGATGACACTTGGACGCCACATCATCACTGTCATGTGGGCCCTTGTCATTAGATTTGTTGTCAATAGTTTAATCCGAGAATCGGACCTTTGTGCAACAGATCGCATATATAGTTAGCAGTGCGTGCAAAAGACACATAAATTGAGTAGTTTGTGCAAAACGGACAATAATAATGAGTGGTTTGTGCAATCTCATCCCTCAATTTTATCATGCTAGTATTGAAGTTATGGCAAAACTCTTTGCATACCATGAGAGTATTTGCATATTGTGGCGACCCAGCGTACCACTGCATGGTGTAGTACACAAGTCGTTGACATAACACAAGTGAAACACCGTTCCACTCATATTACATCCCTCAGAGTGGTACAACAGAAATATATGCGAGTCCAAGGTATGTCTATAGAAGGATACATAAACTGTTTACAGAAGATCAACACAGCCTCCTACTTTACAGTGAGGTAAAACTTCAAATAAAGCTCCAGAAGAACGACTCGTAATCTAACTTATTGCTAATCTAAGCTTAAGAGCTAATTGGCTTGCTATAGAAATCTAGCTACTTAGGTGCTAGGATTAGGGAAAGGCTCCCTTCTATGACAAGTCTAAGTTTTCACTCTGGTTGTTGCAGAAGTTGACTTCATTGACTTCTTTGTTTGGGTTCTTCATCCCGTTGCGGTTGACTCCTTTGTCTTCGAGTTCCACGGTAGTTTATCCTCCGGTGCCTCCATAGCTAAGCAGGGGATTTAAGAGTGGGATGAGTACGAGCGTACTCAGCAAGTTCATATTAGGGAATAGGTGTATCATGCACTAGCTACAGCCACAGACCAGAAAGTCATAGGCGAATGCAAGTTTTCATAAAGATTTCTTCAAAAGGTTTATTTTATTCTGAAAACTATGCCCGTCAGTCTTCACGGAGTTGACTAGAACTTCATGGAGTTCCTTTCCTGCCGCGTTCGCGAGTTCCCTTCCCGGAACAGGGAGTGACGACCACAATTTTGATACCCTCTCGCAGAGGTGCGTTACTTTTCCCATAAGAGACCTTATCCTTGTTGCCAACCGGGCACGTGATTCCGTCCACACTTCCTTGGTGTGGGGCCCAGTATAAGATCCAAGCCCACACCGCCTTCTCCGCGACCTCGCAGACCCACCCTTTTGTAAGTCTGTCCTCTCCTATATCTATGGGTAGACTAACACAGGCACTTGTTCTCTCCTATACCGTTAAGGTAGACTGATCCGAACAACTTATGTGCCCTGTCCTATACACCATAGATAGATCGATCCGGACAACCCTTACAATCCTTCATAGACCAATAATAAGTCTACCCTCTCCCGTATCTAATGGTAGACGTGCAGGACCACATGTCCCCACCTTTACCAAAGATAGACCGATCCGGGCAACCCTTATTACCGATCCGTTGGCATGCGAGAGGGAAAAGATACAGCTGGCTTCCCGCAGCCATTATAGATCTTATGGTTAACGCGATATGTACGGCGCTAGAATCACTGGACGGCATTGGTACTTAATCCTAGATGAATAGTACCCTTGCAATGGAACCTCCACCAATCAACACATACCATGGTTCCATTGCCCACCACATAGTCATATTCATAATTGTAAAATAATACTTTGCTTTTCAATGCATGAGTGATAAGTATAGTACTTTGCATATAATTTGATAAAAATAATCAAATGACATGAGCAAGCGATGAACTTGCCTTTCTTGACTGCAAGATTATGCAGGCAAAAGCTTTGATACGGGAGAACTCCAAATTCTGAAATACCATCATTGTCCGGTAAGGACAATGTTTAAAGAACTGGCAAAAATGCTATAATGCATAGTATGAGATGCAATCGTCCCGAGCGTAACCTAACCTCGATGATTTAGGATGTATGAGTTGTAAAGATTTCTTTAGGGTGTGTTGCACTTTTAGGATGATTCTAAAACAAGGTTCTTATTAGGGTTGGTGATATGAATAGCATAAGCAAGTAATATGATGCAACATAACAAGCATATATATAAAGAATAGTGTTGGAACAATATGTAAAGAATAGTTGTCACTTTTAAGTTCTATGATTCATGGTTAATGATTACTTCTACTATACTTCAAAGAATAACTTTTGAAGAACATGTTGTTTAAGAAATATTTAGTATTTCAAAGAAGGATTAGGGCTTCTAAGGTTTGATTGACATTTGTACTTCAAAAGAATAACTTTTGAAGAACAAGGTTAAATAAGGATACGAACTACTATACATAGGAGCTATGTAACTCTAGGGTTTACTATTGGGTTCATTTAAATTCACTAATAGGAACTAGTTGGTTCTTAACTTGGAATGGGTTTCTATATAGCAAGTATTGGTAGGGTTATTATTATGGTTTCCCATATACATCATATCAAAGGATGGTTATTAAGATGGTTCCATAGGTTTGTTATTAGGTTTACTATGGCATCATATTTGCCTTACCAAATAATCTTTAATAGTTTCTAAGCTAAGTGGTTATTGATCCTTAAGTAGAGTTTAGTGGAATAAGAGCATGTGTTGTGAATTGCTACACACAAGATTGGTACTAGGGTTTATCATTATGGTTCTACTAGGGTTTGATGGTTAAGGTTGATCTTAATGGTATGATATATAGGATAGTGGTCAATGGTACTAGTTCAATAAACAAGTTAGGGTTTATACCCAGGTGGCACTAGTGGATCATATAGGTTTTAAATAGGGACATGAAATGATAATCTCATGTGACTTGGTTTATGCTTGTGGATCAAAAGCATGCATTCATTTGTTTCTTACTAGGGTTCTATAGGTATAGATGGAACTTATATGATTACATGAGCTAAACCCCTAGGGTTTTAGGATTGCAACTATTTAGGATGAACACATAAAATAATGAAATCCAGTTTCTAACTTAGAATAAAACTAAGGTTTCTAAATTATGATCCAATTCTTAAAACTTATATTTGGTAATTAAGTGTGGTTGCTAATTACTTTGAAACAGAATTAGTAATGGTCTGACATTTATTAATTTTCACAAGAATAAATAGTTAGAGTAACTCCTAATTAGGTTTAATTCAGAAATAAGGGTTTAACAATTATCACTAGGTTTTAAAAGTAATAACTTGCAAATTAAAAGTATTTAAGTTCACAATATTTAAGTTACTAAATTAATATTGGCTTTTAATATTTTCTTGATTTATTATTATTTAAGAAAGTAGTAAATTAGAATTTTCAAATTAGGATTTATAAATTACCACTAATAATTAAGTTAATGCAAATATGGTAAATAAAATTAATCTTAACATTTTACTTAGTTACTGAATAGTTGAAATTAATTTTGAAACTTCATTAATTATTGAATTCAAATTGTATGTTAAATAATTGAAATGGCATAATTAATAAGTTTAAAAATAAGTAAATTTTTATTTTGACACACATTTTTGTTTTATATTTTATTTGAATAGAGTTTATTTTTGTGAGCATTTTGATATATTATTTACATTTTTCTGAGTTGAATTGAATTTTATATGATTTTTCAAAGTTTCAACATTTTTCTGTAATTTGAAATAAAGCAAAATGCTAAATGTACCGGTTCATACCTAGCCACTGTGACTGACGAGTGGGGCCGTTGACTAGGTCAGTTGCCACGATGGCAACGACCAGTCAACCAATGCTCGAGGCCCCACCGCCACGCTGGCGTTGCCGGCGGTTAAACGTCGGCGACCAATTCATGGCGGCGCTACGCTACAGGGCCTCCCAGGACGCGCGACTAGGGTTTTCTGGCTCTCCTCGACTCGCTGAAGCTAATGGTGGGTTTGGTTTGGTGAGGGGATCACCGGAGCTACGCCGGCGACCATGCCCCGCGGTGGTTTACTCCGGCGAGCACACGAACTACGGCTACGGCTGATGCTAGGAAGCAATAGAGGGGTCCGAGAGATGCGCAAGCTCACCCTGGTGCCTCCCAGGTAGTCGCCGATGTCGATTGGAGAAGGAATCGAGCTCAACTTCGCCGATTCCGGCGATGTACCGCGGGAGAAGATCTCGAAATTGGCCGCACTCAGACCTCCCCTGGATGCTCGGCTTGGCCAGTAGAACGACGACGTCGAGGCGCACCTCCTTGACCACCTCTTGAGCTCCAGGGTGGCTCCAATCTTGCTCTTCGTCCTCGACTCCGGCGGGGTGCTGCGGATGATTGTGGTCATCTAGGTAGGTTAGAGAGGGAATGGCGAGGCAGCGAGGCATTAGGGTTTCAGTGCGGAGCTCTGGGCGTATTTATAGGCCACGACGAGGTCTAGTTCGTCACCTCGACGGCGGCAGTGGCCGGGATGTCTCGATGACAACCGAGGTGGATTGGGCGTGAATCTTGGCGCCAAGAGATAGACTCGGACGCGAGATAGATTGGGCGAGGTTCTGAGATGGTCTGCGACGTCCAGGGTCGTCCCTATCCACGGCGAGAGACGTGGCCGAGCTCCTCTGCGCTGTCGACGTTGAGGAAGAAGACGATGCTCCTTTTCTTCCTCAACGAAGCGATTCGGTGGCGTTGGGTCGTTTTCTTCGTGGGCTGGGCCGAGTTGATGGGCTAGCGTGGAGATGGTTGCTGGGCTGCTGCGGTTGCTGAGGTCCACCAGGGTAAGTTTCCCTCCATTCTCTTTATTCAATTTCTGTTTATTATTTTCTCGTTTTCTATTTTGTTGTTTGAATTCAAATTGAATTCTGTTTTGTTTTGCAGGTTCTAAAGTATTTGAATATCATATCACTTTATGATAATACTCACTGCATAATTCTTTTGTGTAAACATCTATTAAATTTTAATTAGAGTGACACTTTGTGAGGTTTAATAAAATGGAAATGGTTAAGATATTGATCTCCATTCTTTTATAATTTAGGAACCATTTCTGTTTAAATGATTTGAAATTTAGAACATGTGCATAGTGAAAATATTATTAGGTTTAACAATATGTATTGTTTATATGTAATATAATTATTGCTAGAGTTTAAATTAAATGGTGTTGGGAATAGTATGAATCATGATTTTATGTGGAGAACTACTTCTAAGGGTTTAAGAAGATGATTGAATAAACTCTATAATTACTAATCTTGCTTAGCAACTTCTAAATTGGATTACTTAGGATAATTCCCAAGCTCACCATTGGTCAATTCACTTGCTAAGGTGATGGTTCAACTATGATATATTTTCCTATTTGGTTAACTTAACAATTACTTGGGATACCAAATAAAACTGGATATTGGTTTCACTCCACTCACTTAAATATCATTTAAGCTTAAGTATAACTAGTTTTTTTTATACTTGGGATCTATGATACACAAGTTAGAACATATTATTTTATGTGGAGTGGATCCTATGTGAAAGGTTTAGAGCTTTGGTGATGCTTCACTAATTGAAGTATAAAATAGGCCCGAGGCATGGCAGTGGTTCTACTTATAATCCCAAGTGGTACTTGGATTGAAATCCAAATATGGTCTAAGGTTTTAGTTATGTTTCACTAATAGAAGATGGCTCTCACCTCCAAGATTAAAGGTTGGTTTGAACAAGTAGGATTTAATACTACTCTAATATTCTCTAGGATAGACATGGATATGGTTAGCATCTATAATCTCTCTCACTTCTCAATGTCTTTTAATAACCTAAGGTCCTACTCAGGAGATGATGATATGATCCTCTAAATATATGGTTTGCCTAGGATTCTACCTTGGTATCTTATGTAGCTTGTTCTTCCGGAATTCGATAAACCCGCATCTTGTGGTATGCCTCCACCTCCTAGCTTCTTCATATTGATCCTAGCTAATGTATGGAAGGTCTCAAGTGTTTGGTTTCCTTGTATCATGCTACAAGGTGATCATATGGATGAAGGGTGTGGCTCTATTTATAGGCTTGGGCAAGCTCTAGTATCATGACACATAGGTGGTGACTCTTGTGTTGGTTTGATGAGTAAGGTGCTTGGGTGTCATGCCCTCATCCATAGCAATCCTTTGAGCATGAGGTGGCATAGCTTGGAAAGCAAGTCATGTAGATATTTTCATCCTATGTGGCAAGATCATTATCCTCTCATATGAATTATATTTGGATAGCCAAGTGGCATTTGTTACTAAATATCTTGTGGATGGTTTTATTATTGTGGATGAGTCACTATATCATATTTGATTGGATTTATATTATAATATTGGTCAAAAAGTCAAGGTTGAAGGTTATTCCTCAATTTTGAATAGCTGGTGTTTGATTGCACCAAGGCATGATCATATGAGTTCCAAAATACTCATGAGTAGTTTTATTCAAATAGTTTGAACTATAATTTGTAATGTAAATGGATTCAGTTTTATGATATTCCATATATTTAATAAGTTATGATTTAAATAAGAATGTGTGGCCTTTATGCACTTTAGACCCCGTGATATACCTTATTTATTGATAAGTTTAGAATTGAATTATATTACACACAAAGGTAGTTGCTAACTTTTAAGTGTTAATAAGTTAGGGTTTAATTCTTAAAGAATGTGTTGTTGTAAGGAATGTCATGTTGAGATCTTTTATAAGATCTTATAGTTGACCCTTACTTAAGATGTTATTTGTTGTAAAACTAATTCTATTTGATCTAGCCCATAGATCAAATCATATCTACCCAAAACAAGGTTTTAGCAAAGATCACAGTGAAGTTTATAGCGCTTGACTTGATGATCTACTTCAATTCCAAGCAAGTCAAGTGAAACTTCGATTCATCGTGGTAAGTTTTATTTGAAAGCACGAAAATTCCCCGGATTTTCTATGCATGAATGCAATGCACACTTTGGTGTTCTCTCATTTTATAGCCTCTAAACCTGGGATATTACGGCCTCTCCCCTTAGGACTGAACTTCGTCCCGAAGTTCGAACGCCCTCATGTTTCGGAAGGTGGAACGGACTTGAACAGATCACAATCCTTCAAACTCCATAGTGATCTCAGTAGATATAATTGGATATATCCCTTATCCAGATCCTTCGTGGAGTCTTCTGATGTCTGGCACTGATACTTCCTTTAATTCTATGATTTCTTCCAACACTCTAAGCTTATAGGCTTACTCTCCAAAGATTCTTGGATTAGGACATCTTCTTATGCTAATGGACTTTACTAATGGTTATGGTGACATCTTCCTATTTGGGTACTCAAAGCTTGGTTCTACCGGCTGCGGTAATCCAGCTGCGGTGCCCAAACCTTAAGTCTAAAGGATTGGTTAAAGTAAGGTATTGTTTTTCCCTTACTACCATAACGAATGTAATGGTACTTCGTAAGGTATTTATAATAGGCATGGTCCTGGTTGTTTAGTCCTACGAATGGATTAGACTCATTTAGTACATCCAATCATGGCTTCTAGTTCATACTAGTTATCTTCCTTTTGGTTTCTTTAGGTTCCATGAAAGGAATCTTTCTAATAGGCTTATGTTTTGGTATGGTCAAACCCTTCGGTCTTTTATTTTTCTTAGACTTTGATTGTCCTCCGACATCTTCTTCATCCAACTTCATTAGCTTAGACTTACTTGAGCTCTTCTGCTTCTGAGTAATTATCAATTACCCACTCAAGTTAAGGTATAACCCTTACTTCCTCAAGATATGAACCTCGACTTCTGGTCTGACATTCTCCTGAGAGTACTATTATATGGATACTTCCCAACAACCTTATAAAAATAAGATTGGACTTCCCCTCAGTTCAGACCTTTTTCTTCGTCTTTCATACTCCAAATCATATCACAATACTTCCCCTTCAATCTTCCTCTCCCCCTTGGAGTTTACTAATGATCTTCAAACTCCTTTTCTTCTAATCATTAAACTCCAAGGTTAGAAGATTGGTCTAAGTCTGGTTTAGATTTGTACTATTCTAGAGTCTCACGAAGAATTCTTTGCGGTGTATCCACACAGTTGTGGATATCCGATGTGAATCCTCCAACTAAATATTTACTAGCTACGGGTTACCAGCTGCGGAATCCCTCTTTCCTTTAGAGTGAAAGAACGATTAAGCTGTGGACTATTTGTTACCAGCTGCAGACTATCTAACACAAGATGTGGCTTATTGGATACCAAGTTGTGGCTATGTTATGGTTCTAGTCCACATCTACCTACCAGTTGTGGCTACTTTTATAGTTTTAGTTAAGATATACCTCACTTCACATACTTTCTCTTCATGATTATCCTATATCAGCTGCGGTCTGATGATACCAGCTACGACTTCACTCGTCCATTTTCCTTCTACTAGGGTTTGTTTTGCAAGAAAACCACTTGTTGACACTATGAAAATAGTATTGTAAGTGACTTCACTTGCATTCTCTTCTTTCATAATGAATATGGCTCTATTTGTACTGCTCCATATTCACTATTTTCTCACTTTCATGATACTTCCATGTTGAAGTACTCCTTAATTAAGGATAGAAATGAGTTTGGATTGGTCCTTCCTTTAGAGTATTGTGGTTGCTTCCCACAATTTGACTTCTTTCTTCCAGTGAACCTTCACCTTGTCCTCAAAATCTTCAGAATTCGTCACTTCCTCACATGAATACCTTTACCCTCTAGACCTATAACATCAAGTAAGAGCTTGATATTGCAACATGCATTTGCATATCAAAATCAAACTTCATGTATGGATCTATTCAATCAATGAAGATTCAAGAAAATCCAAGAAAATCCAGCTTTGTGTTTATAATACACATCCTTATATGCCCAAATATAATAGTTGGGTAAGACGTCCCTAAACATCAGGCTCAGATGTGTAGTATATAACACCACATAAAATAGGTTTTGGGTTATGATACTTAGCACATATATAGGGATTACTACTATTTGTCTCAATATTTACCTCGATTGCTCACTTGCAATCAAATAAATTTGAGCAAATTGGTCTGAATGGATTATGGTTGACCTAGTTTCCTTGGAAAGTGCTAACTTTCCCCTTCATTCTATTGAAAACTAACCTTACATGATCTCTCGAGACCATAACATAGCTACTCTCAACACTTGAATGTTAAAGTCTACCACCAATAACTCCAAGTTTCTCTATAAGCTATTCTCTAATAAACCTTTCTTTCGACTATCATTTATGGTTCTAGCATACTTGGCACAATTTCCAGGATTTTAAGGCCTAAGTTTTTCGAACTATTCCCTAAATCCTACTCCTTATCATACTCATGTTATCTCACTTATGATGTTCTCCTCCATCACATCATGATTCTCAAGTGAATCATATATGATTCCCAACTCTACCATGAAAAGTAGACTAATATAACTACTATCACTCTTCCTTACCTCCCATGATTGACTCATCATAGATCTAAACTACCTTATATAACTTATCTCCCTTAATTAACATCAATCATTTGACCTTTTAAATGACTCTTACTTAACCATAACTTACATTGATATACTTCTTCCAATAGGATATCTTCCTTAGGGTTGTATCCTCTCTTTGGACTACCATGTATTGCATACCAACTGTGGTCTACTACCACCCATGATGTTAAGCTCCAAGGGTGTTCTACTAATTTGGAATGAAGCAAGATAACTAACTAACTTTACTTAAGGAAGATAGATAAGAAAGATTGACTCAAGTGTGTCAGGATTATTTCCAAGTGAATACCCATCTCAAGTCAAAAGAATAATTGGTTTAGCATAGTTGACTTAGCTAAGACACTTCCTATAGACACTACCAAACCTATAGGTCTCCTTTAAAGGGTTTTAATCCCAGGGTCAAAGCATTTGCTCTGATACCAGCTGTGGCGACCCAGCGTACCACTGCATGGTGTAGTACACAAGTCGTTGACATAACACAAGTGAAACACCGTTCCACTCATATTACATCCCTCAGAGTGGTACAACAGAAACATATGCGAGTCCAAGGTATGTCTATAGAAGGATACATAAACTGTTTACAGAAGATCAACACGACCTCCTACTTTACAGTGAGGTAAAACTTCAAATAAAGCTCCAGAAGAACGACTCGTAATCTAACTTATTGCTAATCTAAGCTTAAGAGCTAATTGGCTTGCTATAGAAATCTAGCTACTTAGGTGCTAGGATTAGGGAAAGGCTCCCTTCTATGACAAGTCTAAGTTTTCACTCTGGTTGTTGCAGAAGTTGACTTCATTGACTTCTTTGTTTGGGTTCTTCATCCTGTTGCAGTTGACTCCTTTGTCTTCGAGTTCCACGGTAGTTTATCCTCCGGTGCCTCCATAGCTAAGCAGGGGATCTAAGAGTGGGATGAGTACGAGCGTTCTCAGCAAGTTCATATTAGGGAATAGGTGTATCATGCACTAGCTACAGCCACAGACCAGAAAGTCATAGGCGAATGCAAGTTTTCATAAAGATTTCTTCAAAAGGTTTATTTTATTCTGAAAACTATGCCCGTCAGTCTTCACGGAGTTGACTAGAACTTCATGGAGTTCCTTTCCTGCCGCGTTCGCAGTTCCCTTCCCGGAACAGGGAGTGACAGCCACAATTTTGATACCCTCTGCAGAGGTGCGTTACTTTTCCCATAAGAGACCTTATCCTTGTTGCCAACCGGGCACGTGATTCCGTCCACACTTCCTTGGTGTGGGGCCCAGTATAAGATCCAAGCCCACACCGCCTTCTCCGCGACCTCGCAGACCCACCCTTTTGTAAGTCTGTCCTCTCCTATATCTATGGGTAGACTAACACAGGCACTTGTTCTCTCCTATACCGTTAAGGTAGACCGATCCGAACAACTTATGTGCCCTGTCCTATACACCATAGATAGACCGATCCGGACAACCCTTACAATCCTTCATAGACCAATAATAAGTCTACCCTCTCCTGTATCTAATGGTAGACCGTGCAGGACCACATGTCCCCACCTTTACCAAAGATAGACCGATCCGGGCAACCCTTATTACCAGTCCGTTGGCATGCGAGAGGGAAAAGATACAGCTGGCTTCCCCAGAGCCATTATAGATCTTATGGTTAACGCGATATGTACGGCGCTAGAATCACCGGGACGGCATTGGTACTTAATCCTAGATGAATAGTACCCTTGCAATGGAACCTCCACCAATCAACACATACCATGGTTCCATTGCCCACCACATAGTCATATTCATAATTGTAAAATAATACTTTGCTTTTCAATGCATGAGTGATAAGTATAGTACTTTGCATATAATTTGATAAAAATAATCAAATGACATGAGCAAGCGATGAACTTGCCTTTCTTGATCTGCAAGATTATGCAGGCAAAAGCTTTGATACGGGAGAACTCCAAATTCTGAAATACCATCATTGTCCGGTAAGGACAATGTTTAAAGAACTGGCAAAAATGCTATAATGCATAGTATGAGATGCAATCGTCCCGAGCGTAACCTAACCTCGATGATTTAGGATGTATGAGTTGTAAAGATTTCTTTAGGGTGTGTTGCACTTTTAGGATGATTCTAAAACAAGGTTCTTATTAGGGTTGGTGATATGAATAGCATAAGCAAGTAATATGATGCAACATAACAAGCATATATATAAAGAATAGTGTTGGAACAATATGTAAAGAATAGTTGTCACTTTTAAGTTCTATGATTCATGGTTAATGATTACTTCTACTATACTTCAAAGAATAACTTTTGAAGAACATGTTGTTTAAGAAATATTTAGTATTTCAAAGAAGGATTAGGGCTTCTAAGGTTTGATTGACATTTGTACTTCAAAAGAATAACTTTTGAAGAACAGGTTAAATAAGGATACGAACTACTATACATAGGAGCTATGTAACTCTAGGGTTTACTATTGGGTTCATTTAAATTCACTAATAGGAACTAGTTGGTTCTTAACTTGGAATGGGTTTCTATATAGCAAGTATTGGTAGGGTTATTATTATGGTTTCCCATATACATCATATCAAAGGATGGTTATTAAGATGGTTCCATAGGTTTGTTATTAGGTTTACTATGGCATCATATTTGCCTTACCAAATAATCTTTAATAGTTTCTAAGCTAAGTGGTTATTGATCCTTAAGTAGAGTTTAGTGGAATAAGAGCATGTGTTGTGAATTGCTACACACAAGATTGGTACTAGGGTTTATCATTATGGTTCTACTAGGGTTTGATGGTTAAGGTTGATCTTAATGGTATGATATATAGGATAGTGGTCAATGGTACTAGTTCAATAAACAAGTTAGGGTTTATACCCAGGTGGCACTAGTGGATCATATAGGTTTTAAATAGGGACATGAAATGATAATCTCATGTGACTTGGTTTATGCTTGTGGATCAAAAGCATGCATTCATTTGTTTCTTACTAGGGTTCTATAGGTATAGATGGAACTTATATGATTACATGAGCTAAACCCCTAGGGTTTTAGGATTGCAACTATTTAGGATGAACACATAAAATAATGAAATCCAGCTTTCTAACTTAGAATAAAACTAAGGTTTCTAAATTATGATCCAATTCTTAAAACTTATATTTGGTAATTAAGTGTGGTTGCTAATTACTTTGAAACAGAATTAGTAATGGTCTGACATTTATTAATTTTCACAAGAATAAATAGTTAGAGTAACTCCTAATTAGGTTTAATTCGGAAATAAGGGTTTAACAATTATCACTAGGTTTTAAAAGTAATAACTTGCAAATTAAAAGTATTTAAGTTCACAATATTTAAGTTACTAAATTAATATTGGCTTTTAATATTTTCTTGATTTATTATTATTTAAGAAAGTAGTAAATTAGAATTTTCAAATTAGGATTTATAAATTACCACTAATAATTAAGTTAATGCAAATATGGTAAATAAAATTAATCTTAACATTTTACTTAGTTACTGAATAGTTGAAATTAATTTTGAAACTTCATTAATTATTGAATTCAAATTGTATGTTAAATAATTGAAATGGCATAATTAATAAGTTTAAAAATAAGTAAATTTTTATTTTGACACACATTTTTGTTTTATATTTTATTTGAATAGAGTTTATTTTTGTGAGCATTTTGATATATTATTTACATTTTTCTGAGTTGAATTGAATTTTATATGATTTTTCAAAGTTTCAACATTTTTCTGTAATTTGAAATAAAGCAAAATGCTAAATGTACCGGTTCATACCTAGCCACTCGTGGATCGACGAGTGGGGCCGTTGACTAGGTCAGTTGCCACGATGGCAACGACCGGTCAACCAGGTGCTCGAGGCCCCACCGCCACGGCCGGCGTTGCCGGCGGTTAAACGTCGGCGACCAATTCATGGCGGCGCTACGCTACGGGGCCTCCCGAGACGCGCGACTAGGGTTTTACGGCTCTCCTCGACTCGCTGAAGCTAATGGTGGGTTTGGTTTGGTGAGGGGATCACCGGAGCTACGCCGGCGACCATGCCCCGCGGTGGTTTACTCCGGCGAGCACACGAACTACGGCTACGGCTGATGCTAGGAAGCAATAGAGGGGTCCAGAGATGCGCAAGCTCACCCTGGTGCCTCCCAGGTAGTCGCCGATGTCGATTGGAGAAGGAATCGAGCTCAACTTCGCCGATTCCGGCGATGTACCGCGGGAGAAGATCTCGAAATTGGCCGCACTCAGACCTCCCCGGATGCTCGGCTTGGCCGGTAGAACGACGACGTCGAGGCGCACCTCCTTGACCACCTCTTGAGCTCCGGGGTGGCTCCAATCTTGCTCTTCGTCCTCGACTCCGGCGGGGGTGCTGCGGACGATTGTGGTCATCTAGGTAGGTTAGAGAGGGAATGGCGAGGCAGCGAGGCATTAGGGTTTCAGTGCGGAGCTCTGGGCGTATTTATAGGCCACGACGAGGTCTAGTTCGTCACCTCGACGGCGGCAGTGGCCGGGATGTCTCGATGACAACTGAGGTGGATTGGGCGTGAATCTTGGCGCCAAGAGATAGACTCGGACGTGAGATAGATTGGGCGAGGTTCTGAGATGGTCTGCGACGTCCAGGGTCGTCCCTATCCACGGCGAGAGACGTGGCCGAGCTCCTCTGCGCTGTCGACGTTGAGGAAGAAGACGATGCTCCTTTTCTTCCTCAACGAAGCGATTCGGTGGCGTTGGGTCGTTTTCTTCGTGGGCTGGGCCGAGTTGATGGGCTAGCGTGGAGATGGTTGCTGGGCTGCTGCGGTTGCTGAGGTCCACCAGGGTAAGTTTCCCTCCATTCTCTTTATTCAATTTCTGTTTATTATTTTCTGTTTTCTATTTTGTTGTTTGAATTCAAATTGAATTCTGTTTTGTTTTGCAGGTTCTAAAGTATTTGAATATCATATCACTTTATGATAATACTCACTGCATAATTCTTTTGTGTAAACATCTATTAAATTTTAATTAGAGTGACACTTTGTGAGGTTTAATAAAATGGAAATGGTTAAGATATTGATCTCCATTCTTTTATAATTTAGGAACCATTTCTGTTTAAATGATTTGAAATTTAGAACATGTGCATAGTGAAAATATTATTAGGTTTAACAATATGTATTGTTTATATGTAATATAATTATTGCTAGAGTTTAAATTAAATGGTGTTGGGAATAGTATGAATCATGATTTTATGTGGAGAACTACTTCTAAGGGTTTAAGAAGATGATTGAATAAACTCTATAATTACTAATCTTGCTTAGCAACTTCTAAATTGGATTACTTAGGATAATTCCCAAGCTCACCATTGGTCAATTCACTTGCTAAGGTGATGGTTCAACTATGATATATTTTCCTATTTGGTTAACTTAACAATTACTTGGGATACCAAATAAAACTGGATATTGGTTTCACTCCACTCACTTAAATATCATTTAAGCTTAAGTATAACTAGTTTTTTTTTATACTTGGGATCTATGATACACAAGTTAGAACATATTATTTTATGTGGAGTGGATCCTATGTGAAAGGTTTAGAGCTTTGGTGATGCTTCACTAATTGAAGTATAAAATAGGCCTGAGGCATGGCAGGGTTCTACTTATAATCCCAAGTGGTACTTGGATTGAAATCCAAATATGGTCTAAGGTTTTAGTTATGTTTCACTAATAGAAGATGGCTCTCACCTCCAAGATTAAAGGTTGGTTTGAACAAGTAGGATTTAATACTACTCTAATATTCTCTAGGATAGACATGGATATGGTTAGCATCTATAATCTCTCTCACTTCTCAATGTCTTTTAATAACCTAAGGTCCTACTCAGGAGATGATGATATGATCCTCTAAATATATGGTTTGCCTAGGATTCTACCTTGGTATCTTATGTAGCTTGTTCTTCTGGAATTCTGATAAACCTGCATCTTGTGGTATGCCTCCACCTCCTAGCTTCTTCATATTGATCCTAGCTAATGTATGGAAGGTCTCAAGTGTTTGGTTTCCTTGTATCATGCTACAAGGTGATCATATGGATGAAGGGTGTGGCTCTATTTATAGGCTTGGGCAAGCTCTAGTATCATGACACATAGGTGGTGACTCTTGTGTTGGTTTGATGAGTAAGGTGCTTGGGTGTCATGCCCTCATCCATAGCAATCCTTTGAGCATGAGGTGGCATAGCTTGGAAAGCAAGTCATGTAGATATTTTCATCCTATGTGGCAAGATCATTATCCTCTCATATGAATTATATTTGGATAGCCAAGTGGCATTTGTTACTAAATATCTTGTGGATGGTTTTATTATTGTGGATGAGTCACTATATCATATTTGATTGGATTTATATTATAATATTGGTCAAAAAGTCAAGGTTGAAGGTTATTCCTCAATTTTGAATAGTTGGTGTTTGATTGCACCAAGGCATGATCATATGAGTTCCAAAATACTCATGAGTAGTTTTATTCAAATAGTTTGAACTATAATTTTTAATGTAAATGGATTCAGTTTTATGATATTCCATATATTTAATAAGTTATGATTTAAATAAGAATGTGTGGCCTTTATGCACTTTAGACCCCGTGATATACCTTATTTATTAATAAGTTTAGAACTGAATTATATTACACACAAAGGTAGTTGCTAACTTTTAAGTGTTAATAAGTTAGGGTTTAATTCTTAAAGAATGTGTTGTTGTAAGGAATGTCATGTTGAGATCTTTTATAAGATCTTATAGTTGACCCTTACTTAAGATGTTATTTGTTGTAAAACTAATTCTATTTGATCTAGCCCATAGATCAAATCATATCTACCCAAAACAAGGTTTTAGCAAAGATCACAGTGAAGTTTATAGCGCTTGACTTGATGATCTACTTCAATTCCAGCAAGTCAAGTGAAACTTCGATTCATCGTGGTAAGTTTTATTTGAAAGCACGAAAATTCCCCGGATTTTCTATGCATGAATGCAATGCACACTTTGGTGTTCTCTCATTTTATAGCCTCTAAACCTGGGATATTACACATATCCATGCTTGTCACAGTTTTGTATGCATTCACTTATCTTACCTAAATGCTAAAGACCTTCACAGTTTTGTCTCTAAACACAAGAAAATAAAATGGATACCACAAACTTGACCAATACTGGCAACCAGGTCACAATTCTTATAATATGAAGTGATGTGCTTGGACGGTGTTGTTGGAGAGGTTGCATCCTCCGGTGGTGACAACGCGGAGGGTGGTCGAAAAGCGAAGCGTGGATACCGACAACAAATGGTGTTGGTCCGACCATACATCGAGCTCTCATAGGTTATCTAGGGTGGGGGAGCGGTACCAAGTGTCCATAGCCGCTCTCTTGCTGCCCCCTCCATAGGGGTGACGGATGCAGAAACATCGGCCATGGCCTTGGTGGGAGGAAGGGATGCGTGATACAACACGAGCGAAGACATCCTCATACTTGACGAGGCGACTTCAATCGAGGTTTAAGAGGGGCGGAACGTCAGAGCTAGCTCATCGGGAGTCGGGACGCCAGGATTCCGGTGTGGTCGCCTGCCTTGCTGAGGGGCAAGGAGATGATGTCGCCAAGGACATCATCGGGGAGGTTGCTCATGTGGTCTATACCTCGTCCATCTTCATCGTCCCCAGGCTACACCAATCTGCTCTTCTTCAAACTAGGACTCCCACCTCCATCTCCATGGAGCATCAGTGAGGCTAGGGTTTGCCTCAATCAAAGGGGCCCATTGTTAGGGGAGCCAACCGAGCAAAAGAAGGCAGAGCAGCGGAGATGTGTGGGGTGGCCGGCGGTGATTTAGTGAGGGTTGTTGTGGCACTGGAATAGGGGAGCTTTCGCAGTATTGCAGAATAGTACAACGACATCAGGGAAACAACTATTTTGCTCTAATAATTCGCAAAGAAAAATCTGCTATATTAAAGATTCCTGATAATAGATGATATTTGCTTACAAGTTACAAGTCAATCTGATCACAAACTACAATACTAGCTTTTTGAGTTTTGACATAGACTAGAACTGACTTGATCTTCAAAATAGCCTGAAGAGATGGGAAACATAGGCGTATTTCCAGGGCACATGAGAACCTTGAACAAAAATCTGGCATGGTAAACTTAATTTCTAGCTCGAGATCACTATGAACATGTTGCTGCTAAACACAATGGGAACCAATATAGCTTCACCACAAATAAATCAGTCAAGTGCTAGATACATCAATAATAACTCATAACAAGACTAGCCATATATCTACAGTACAATCGCATACTTACGCATACTTATTTTAGGTTGTAGGCCGGAGAAAAATCGCTGTGGTGCTACTATCTCTCTACTACACGAGGCTCCTCATCTTGCGCTTCAGCCACATGGTCCGGATATCTACACTCAGCGAGAGGAAAATCTCCCGGCTGCTCGCGTCCAAGAAGACGTCCGGTGCGAGTGACTTCTCGACCGGCGACAGCTCCACCATGCCATTCATCACCTCGATGCACCGCGTGATGCTGTACCTGTTGTCAACATGGCTCTCCGGCAGCTTGTTGTTGTTCTCCCTCTGAAACTTGGAGTGGTCAGTATGTCCATCCATGACGTCAGATGTCCCATCCTCACTGGGCCTCCTCGAGAACCGCCATTGCTCTCCCCGTGATTTCTCAGCGGGCCTCCTGGAGAGCGGCCATGACTCTGGCCGCACCTGGGTCAGCGGTTTCGGGTACAGGTGCCCCTTCATAGTATGAACTTCCACACCCACCAGAGTATCCTGTTGGAATGAAGACTCTCTGGATACTGGAGATGGGGGGATATGTGATAGTGGGCGATTCATGTAATAATCATCTTCATCGTCATCGTCATCACTTGAGTCAAGTTCTGTTCCATTCCTTTCATTAGCTGCAGGTGCGGTAAGAATACTTCCAGGGCATATGCTCAATGCAGCTCGGACCAAAATTGCAGTTTAGGGTTTAATCATTGATCACTGGCATTAAACTGCACAATCAATGATTCTTGCATTCACAAACAGATGCCACATCCAGAAGAAAGACATGCATAGGATGTGTGAACATAGTAGCATGAAGATCTTCATTTGTAGCTAGAGATAATAATGAACTTATCGCAGCTACAAGGATAAAACAACATGTCGTGTTACAGCAAGATCTGTACCGCTGAAGCTTGAGTGATTTGTGCAATTTTCGCAAATTGGAGAGCGACTGCATTGTAGATATGGGGCTAATCTCTTTCTCTGTTTCTCACCTTATTCTCTAAAACTTTCACTCCTTTCTTCGATTAACTGAATTATGAGTAGTATAGGGTATTGCACTCCAGTTTTCTAAGTTGCAGATATAGAACAATCTTTTCCCAACTAGTTTATCCTTTAATTTTAAAATGTATTTTAACACATTAAAATATATTTTATATATTTTCATACAATGAATTTATATGCATCGAGTTGGATTCCCCCCACTGCCGAACCATTGCCCATTGGTGATCAATTGGCGAAGGAGACGAAGGAGAGTGAAGCTCTTCTGACGTGCGGGACCCACTAACGTTTCTACAGCGTGCTACTAACACAGTACTGGGCCGTGCTTGCATTTGGTCCTCGACCTCGTCTCCGCCCCAGCAACGCCGCCACAGACCCTACCCGGCTAGCCTCCTCCTGGCGGCGGCCGTCTGACCCAACCGGCGATGGAGATGGAGGCGGGCGGCCGATGCTCGAGGAAGAGGAAGTCCGCCGGGCTGGGCTCGCTCGAGGTGGGGGCGGCTTCAGAAGGGCGCGGTCCGGGACCTACGGCGGGGGACCAGGAGCCGCCGCCGCTGCCCGGAGCTGAAGGAGGCGGCAGCGACCGAATCAGCGACCTCCCCGACGCCGTCCTCGGGGAAATCATCTCCCTCCTCCCCACCAAGCAAGGCGCGCGCACCCAGGTCCTCGCCTCGCGGTGGCGCCGCCTCTGGCGCTCCTCCCCTCTCAACCTCGACTGCACCCCGTACCTATTCGACGCCATCATATCGCGCATCCTCGCCGCCCACCAGGGCCCCGGCCGCCGCTTCTGCGCGCCCGTGTACCATCTCCACGGCGACCGAGCCGAAGCCTGGCTCCGGTCTCCCGCCCTGGACAACCTACAGGAGCTTGAGCTGTGCAGCTTCATGTTTTACTTACCATTTCCACCGGCAACGCCGCAGCCACTGCCGGCGGCTGCCTTCCGCTTCTCTGACACCCTCCATGTTGCCACCATCGGAGAATGCCACCTTAGAGCAGGTCTAACAGACCCCCTAAACCACGCCGGACTTGTATAATTCCGGCGGTATACGGGGTGCGGGCGAAAATGGCCGTCTAGCAGGCCCCCTAAACGGTTCACCCCGTATCTAAAATATACAGGGCCCTGGGAATTTTCTCCCTCGCCCCTTACTTGTAGAGGGTGGAGGGGCTTATAGAGGGTGAAAACCGCACTCGCACCACCGGACCTCGCCGCGCCGCCGCCAAACAAACTCCACTCCGGCGACCAATTCCAGCCAACGAGCTCTAAATTCTATCAAATCTCTACCAATTTCTTTCAACCCATCAAGATTTCTATCAAATAATGAAAAAACTAGATGAATTTTGAAGCAAAATTCCGCGTTCTCCCACTCGGGGCGGAGCTGGTGGGGACGGGGCGGAGCCGGCGCCGGCGCGGGCAGGGCGGGTGCGCCGCGACGGGGCAGGGCCGGGGTGGCCATGGCGGCCTGAGGCGGAACAAGGCGACGGGGGCCATGGCGGCCCGAGGCGGCATAAGGCGACGGGGGCCATGGCGGCTCGAGGCGGCGCAAGGCGACGGGGCCGCCCGCGGCCTGAGAAGCGGGGCGAGGCGGCTGGGCGGCGCGTGGCAGCAGCTCGGGCGGCATGTCCGGTGGTGCGGGGTGGCAGGTCCGGTGGGGCGGCAGGTCCGGCGGCGGGGCTGCAGCGCGAAGAGATGAAAAAAGAAGCATATTCTTAGAATATGCTCTTTTACAGTTTTCGTATACGGGGACTGCTAGACGGGAGGCGTTTTTGTCCGGTTAAAAGTACTCGCGTTTTATATACAGGACCCTCTATTCGGGTTTTAAGGGGCGAAAAAATACGGGGCCTGTTAGACATGCTCTTACCGACAGCACCGTCCAAGCGCTTCACTTCCCCAAGCTTCAGAAGCTCGCGCTGAAACGGGTCAGCATCTCCGAAACCTCACTGCACACCCTGATTGCTGCTTGCCCTGCTCTGGAGTGCTTGATGATTTATAGAAGCACCGGCTTCCTTTGTGTCCGAATCAACTCCAGTAGCCTTCGAAGCATAGGCGTGGAAGGTTTTAGCTATCAGAGAGGGCTCGAATTTCTGGAACTTGTTCTTGAGAATGCCCCTTCTCTAAAAAGCTTGCTCCAACTTGGTTCGTGTGGGTTCCTGCATATATCTGTAATCTCTGCGCCCAAATTGGAGACCTTAGGCTACCTTTCTTCTGGTTCTAGTTCCAGGCTCGTGTTTGACTCCACAGTTATTCAGGTAGCTGTGCCCTTTCCAATTAGCTGCATTTCTTTGCGCTGATGGATTACATAGTACCAGCACTTATATGGCCTAAATGTTATCTTTCATGCTTCATGAAGGGATTCAAAGTTTATAGCTTTACAACAGCGGTGTGCACTGTCAAGATCTTAGCGGTTGATATGAAGCCTCTCAGTCTGGATCTTGTTATTGACTTGATGAGATGCTTTCCATGCTTGGAAAAGCTGTACATTCAGGTGACTATTCATCTGTGATGTTTGTTCATAGTATTCAGTGCTCTTTTGATTGATTTACTGCTTTGAAATGATTGGTTTTTATTTGTCCATGTTCATTTTTAGTCGAATGGACCAGGGAAACCCAACTTGTGGCGTCGTAAACACCAGAATCTTATAAGATCTCTCAACATCCGTCTGAAGACAGTTGTTTGGCGGTATTATCGGGGCATTAAGTCACATGTTGACTTTGCCACATTCTTTCTACTAAATGCTAGGGTGCTAGAGTTAATGACCTTTGAGGTTGATGACAATGATTACAATGAGGCTTTTTTTGCACAACAACGTGAGATGCTTCAGGTGGATAGCAGGGCCTCAAGAGGAGCACGGCTTCGTTTCACATCAGATTGGTCGTATCACAATATCTCCTTGGATCCTAGTGTCCATGATTTGGATCCAGCTGATCCCTTTGAAAGGACCCAGCCTCCAAAAGCAGATACCAACTTTATGCTTTGTGGTAACTGTTAGTAGTTCTCATGTTTGTAGCTTGGTTAAGTTTTTTGGAACCTTATGGCAGTTAAAACATGCTATTCATGATGCTAGTTCTGTTGAAACCAACCTGTGCTGATGGGGACTTATTTGATGTTGAAACCAACTTTGTGGTACCCGAATTGGTGGTTCTGAGTTTTGGTGTCACTACATTTGGTGTATGAAACTCGTCAGATCAAGGTATTACCCGTCATGCAACAGTCCCCCTTGCCCAATTGCATGACCAAGCAGGTTCCCCTGTTTCATTCGCCGTCAGTGTCAATTTTGTTGCCTGCTGATGATGTAATTCGCCCTTGTCCGTGGAATGTATAATTTGTCTGTCAATTTTGTTGCCTGCTGATGATGTACTGCCGAGGTTGGAACATTGTAAACTTGTACGGCAGTGGAGTCAATTAGTAAGCCAATGTACTGATGTTATTTTTAGGAGTAGGTCGCTGTGCCTCTCCATCCCTCTGATTTATGGTTTCTTAATGCTGAACCCAAGTTTCTGTTATGATCAGTTGCTTTATGTTGTGGTAGTTATCATGTGTGTTTTGCTTCTAGGTCACACTGTTCTGAATTATGTGGGTGTGAGCCACGCTCAACAAGCCCATTCATGGTGTTCCACGGAATACCCCAGGCTTGCGTTTGCAAGTTGTTCGAACAGCAGAGGCTGCTCACTATCACGTTCTTCGTTGCACAAATTACTCATATTTACATGTTTTTTTGCGTAAAACATCAACTATATGTGTAATTCGTTGCATAAATATTAAAATATGGGATTGTGCTGCTTAACAACAAATCTGACGCCCAGGGCCCACATGTTAGTGATGATGTGGTGTCCATGTATCATGAACTGGACTCTTTCTTAAACATTTTAAAAATATATGAAAGGTCTGAAAGAGTTTGAAACAATTCAGATCTTCTGTTATCATTGTTTGTAAGATTATGCCGAAATTTGGTGACACCTGAACGCCACATCATCCCTATCATGTGGGCCCTGGCCATCAAATTTGTTGTCAAACAGTTAAATCCTAGATTCGGATCTTTGTGCAACAGATTGCATGTATAGTTAGTGGTTTGTGTAAATGAAACATAAATTGATTAGTTTGTGCAAACCGAACAATAATAATAGTGAGTGATTTGTGCAATTTCATCCTTTAATTTTATCATGCTAGTATTGATGTACTGGCAAAACCAGTAAAAAAAAAAATGTACTGGCAAAACCCTTTGCATAGCAAGAGAGTATTTGCATATTCATGCATATCACAATTTCTCTTCATTCACCTATCTCATATGAATGCTAAAGACCTTCACAATTTTGACTCTAAACGCAAGAAAAGAAAATGGATACCACAAACTTGAACAATACTATCAACCAGGTCACGGTTATTAAAAAAAATGAAATGAAGTGCTTGGACAGTGTTGTTGGAGAGGTTGCATCCTCCCATTGTGACAACACAGAGGGTGATCGAAAAGCGGGAGTGTGAATGTCGACAACAGATGGTGTTGGTCGTACCATGCTTCATTCTACCATACATCGAGCTCTTGTAGGTTATCCAGAGTGGGGGAGCAGAGCCAAGTGTCCATAGTCGCTCTGTTGCTGCCCCCTCCATTGGGGTGGCAGATGCAGAAGCGTTTGTCAGGGCCTTGGTAGGAGGAAAGGATGCGTGATACAACAAGAGCGAAGTCGTCCTCATACTTGACGGGACGACGTCAATCGAGGTTAAGAGGGGTGGAACGTTAGAGGCGGCGCACCGAGACGCCGGGCTTGGGTGTGGTCGCCAACGGTGAGGAGCAAGGATATGATGTCGCCGAGGACATCATCGGGGAGGTTGCTCATGCGGCTATAGCTCCTCCATCTTCATCGTCCCCGAGTGACACCAATATGCTCCTCTTCGAACTAGGACTCCCGCCTCCACCTCCATGGAGCATAGAGGAGAGGCTAGGGTTTGCCTCAATCAAAGGGACCCATTGTTTGGGGAGCCAGCCGAGCAAGGGAGGGGAGCCGCATAGATGTGTGGGGTGTCTGGCGGTGATTCTGTCAGGGTTGCTGTGGCATTGGAATATTTCAGAATACTACTCCCTGGGTTCCTTAAAAAGGGCCCAACTAATGTCTAGATACAAAGGTATATAGATATGTTTCAGAAACCAATTCATCTCATGGGTGCGTACCTCTACCATAAAAACATATTTCCAAGTGTTAAAATATTTTGACAAAAAAAATTACATGTGCATCTCCATAATATATGTGTGCTTGTCAAGTTTCATGAAAAATGATATTTTTTGTAGTCTACGTGAAAAAGAGAAAATTTATCTTATGACAAATCATTGTTTTAGCACCGAATTTGTTCTTTTACACACGCCACACGACAAGTCGATTTTTCATGAAACGACTTTGTGAGCGCGTAGCACGTGAAGATGTACGTGCAATTTTTTTGTTTCAAATTATTTGACATTTCAAAATGTGTCTAACATGCATTTCAAAATAAAGGGAGCATACAAACTCTAATTTGCCAAAACATCACTCCCGACAAATTTCAGCTATAGATTCATCCGTATGGTTGCGAAGATTTTTTAGAAACAAAGGGAGTACAACTTCACGGAACCAACTATTTTGCTTTACTAATTCCTAAAAAAAAATGCTCTATTAAAGATGCCTGATAATAGATTATATTTGCTTACAAGTTACAAGTCAATGTGATCACAAACTAGCTTTTTGAGTTTTGCCAGACTAGAACTGACTTGATCTTCAAAACATAGCCTGAAGAGATGGGAAACATAGGTGTATTTCCAGGTCACATGAGAACCTTGAACAAAAATCTGGCATGGTAAACTTAGTTTCTAGCTCGAGATCACTATGAACATATTGCTGTAAACAGAATGGGCACCAATATAGCTTCAGCATAAATAAATCAGTCAAGTGCTAGATACATCAATAATAACTCATAACAAGACTAGCCATATATCTACAGTACAATCGCATACTTATTTTAGGTTGTACGCCGGAGAAAAATCGCTGTGGTGCTACTATCTCTCTACTACACGAGGCTCCTCATCTTGCGCTTCAGCCACATGGTCCGGATATCTACACTCAGCGAGAGGAAAATCTCCCGGCTGCTCGCGTCCAAGAAGACGTCCGGTGCGAGCGACTTCTCAACCGGCGACAGCTCCGCCATGCCATTCATCACCTCGATGCACCGCGTGATGCTGTACCTGTTGTCAACATGGCTCTCTGGCTGCTTGTTGTTGTTCTCTCTCTGAAACTTGGAGTGGTTAGTGTGTCCATCCATGATGTCAGATGTCCCGTCCTCACTAGGCCTCCTCGAGAACCGCCATTGCTCTCCCCGTGATTCCTCAGCGGGCCTCCTGGAGAGCGGCCATGACTCTGGCCGCACCTGGGTCAGCGGTTTCGGGTACAGGTGCCCGTTCATAGTATGAACTTCCACGCCCACCAGAGTATCCTGTTGGAATGAAGACTCTCTGGATACTGGAGATGGGGGGATAGGTGACAGTGGGCGATTCATGTAATAATCATCTTCATCGTCATCATCGTCACTTGAGTCAAGTTCCGTTCCATTCCTTTCATTCGCTGCAGGTGTGGCAAGAATACTTTGACTATCCATAATAACACCAACTGCAGAACATGAACAGAAAATGTTGATTTTAGGTACAGATTTAAATGAACACATGAGATTAAGTCAGCATCACGATCAGGGGGGTAGCAAGCATGAGAAAGAACAAATCCAAAATATTATGCCAAACATCTTTAAGAAAATAAGTATTAGGATAGTACCCATCAAGAAAATTCCAATATATCAAAATATAAATATGCAGCATAAAGCAAGCTTATTCTAGAGGGCCCTGAAACCAGAAAGCATTCCAGAGTACCTGTAACCAGAGATCACCTACCCACTTCAACTCTTTGAAGTCAAAAGAACACCACTTAACTCTTAACACCATATATTCAGAGTTTTTTTTTGCAAGGTTACTGAGAGGGTTGTCAATGCTGCCAGATGTCTAACTGGACACATAATCTAAATAATCGACTGTTTGCCTGCTAAACATCTATTTATCCCATTTAGTCACTGAAATATAGTTTATTTCTACTAATCTATCTAGGCAAAGTTGAGCAAGTTATTTTGGGACGGAGGGAGTATTACTAGCATAACTAATTTATAATATTGTGTACTGCTGTCCCCAATATGTACCATATAGGCACATATTTGCAAGTAGACTATAATGTAGAGCATAGCTGATAAAAGAAAAAAATAATGTATGTCTTTTTCAATTAATTTTAAATGATTGGGGCAAAAAAATGTTTTCCGGCCAATTTAAAATATAAACAAGGATGCGTAAATGTCTTTTCACAACACCTGACTTTAACATTGCAATTCAGCAGTTCACTAATTCCAAGAGTTCACACCAGTTTAACCTTACCTTTTCTCCCATACGGGTTTTTACAATCATCACATTTACAGTTGATGGAGCATCCTGCTCCTCCCTTCAAATACAGAAGAAACTAGTCACGAGCTGAGACAAGAGAAAACTAACAGGATAGAGTTGGATACAAACCTGATAGCAGTCACAGTATTTCTTAAGACAGCTTGACTTTTTGCACGTGCATTTTCTTCTAAAAATGTCCATCGGAGATCTTATAAGTTGTTCCTAGAGAGAATAAAAATAGCAGGACCATCATAAACAGAACGAGAAAATAGTTAAGGCATTTACAGGGTCATGTTTGAAGAAGATTTATACCGCTGTATCTTGGCCAACCTCTGCTGGTCGAACAACCTGCAAAGGCAAGCCTGGTGCATTCCGTGGAACGCCATGAACAGGCTTGTTGTAACATGGCTCACATCCACATAATTCAGAGCAATGTGATCCAGAAGCAAAACACACACAGTAACTGCCACATCATAAAGCAACTGATCATTACAAACAAAATGAAAACTGAATTTGGCAGTAAGAAATCAGAAATCAGGTTGTGTGCAGCATGGGCGTGGTTAGATAGGTAGGGTGTATGTTTGGGTTTGCAGGGTGGGTTGGGATGGCTGGGTTCACCAACGCGTGCAAAAATCAGCATTACCCCCTGTTTTCCATGCACCACTATCCCCTGCCCAAATTTGGTTTCCTCTGTGGGCAGTGCTGGGTACTTAGGTAGCATTACATGGCACAAATATGCTGGCTATCTACAGCTCGACCCGAAATCACAACCAATCTGCTCATCTGAATTATGATTCAAGTGTGTGCCATTGCAGTAGTAATAAGTACAAGTAAACGGTTTCCCCTCACAACTCTCCCTAGAACACTCAACAAATCAACACGTTTAAATTATATTCTGGGCTTGTTTCAGAAGAAAAAAAAAAAGTTCCATGCATGTTTCAAATAAAGCTGGTAAACATGCTCAAATAGACCTGCAGAATTTTGATAACAAGGCAGCCTCAAATTCACTACATTGCGTTTGTTTTCCATCGTGCATATGAAAAGTTCGGCTACCAAATCTAGAGTTGCTACTCATTGCCGATGTAAAACTCACTCAGTGCTTAATCAAAATGGCAACCACATCATAGACACAGCCACAGACAAACAATTCGAAGCTGTACTGGAAATCCAAGTGGGTCGTCTCTAAATTCCCTGGAGTCTCTAAATTCTCGCCTTGTACAATGAGGTACACGCACTATTCACCATTTAACGAGAGAGTGGGGAAAATGAGTGTGCACTTACAGCTTGAGGCACCTGGACTTCTTGCAGCTGCACGTCCTGCACCCATCGCCGTCGTCCGCCCTCCGCCTGACAAACACACGCACAGAAAAGCGTTAAGCGGGAGAAATCCCAGACGCGATACCCAGCACGCAACGGGCCGAAACAGGAAATCGGGGGCCAAAGCCAGAACTTTGCCGGAAAGGGCAAAAAAAAAGGGGGTCACCGACTTTTTCTTCCGGTCGGAGTTCCCGTTGGCCTCCGCCGGCGGCGACACGGCCGTCCACACCGCGGCGGGTGGGGGTAAGGGCACGGGGACGGGCGCCGCGGCTTCGGTGACCGGGGTTGGGAGGGCGGGCGGCGGGGGAGGCGCGGGGACGGGGTCGTCGGGGGGAGCCTCCGATCCGGACGGCTCGAGCGGGGGCGGAGGGTTCGGGGGCTCCTCGGAGGAGGACATCGGGATGGGCGACGGCGGCCGCCCGATCGGCGCCGGAGGTGGGAGCGGCGGCGGTGGATTCGCCGTGGTGGCAGTCGAGGGGAGAGGAGAGAGAGAGAGGGTGGAGGAGTGCACGAGGCGGAGTGGGATTGGAGAGCGAGAGGCGAGAAGAGGGTGGATCGGACGGCGCGTGGAGTGCTTTACGATTCGGGAAAAGGACGGTGGAGGGTCCACCTCTTTTGGTCTCGATTTGCTTCTAAGGGCATCTACAACGCAGATGCTTGTTCACAGGCGCTAGGATTTTAGCCCCGGCCGATCGGCAGTTGTCTTGTATAATCCCGGTTGACAGGCGCTTATTTACCGGCATCGATGCTAAACCTTGCGCCGGGCGCTTCGCCAGTTTTAGGCTTATATGGCACAACAATCTGACCAAGTCCGTTGAAGAATAAGCGCATGCAACTAAAGCATGCATTGGAGCTCTAATCTGTTGGGCAGACGGTAGGATTAATTGCCGGACTTTTTAATGCTCAAGCGCCTAAGGAAGCGCCTCCCATTGAACATGCCCTAATAAAGAATTAGATTGAGCTTCTGATAAAAAGATTTCTTCAGGGGAATCGGGTTGCTTCTGGTTTTCTACGACAAGTTTGTAGGTGAGACCAGCATGAATTTGTTTTAGGGCTCAAGCTACACTAAGCTCGGTATTTCGAATAGAATTAAAGAAGGTATATCAAAATTTTGAAAAAACTGAAAAAATTGCATGTAGTCAATGATGTGGAGCAAAACTTCAACATAAAATTACTTCGTATATTGGGCAACATAAAAATGAAATAAAAATCATCAATAGCTAATTACATGTTAGAGCACGCTGAGCGTCGGTCGACCGATCATGGCCTGAAAATCGGTTGCACTGCGCACATTACATCAACATCCGACGCACCACACCAGCCACGACAGAAGTTTTGCATTTTGGCCTCTAGTGTTTGCAAACTCACCCCGCGTTTTTAGTCTCTCTAGTTACCGAAAAAGGCACATCTCTTTGGGCCTTTTCTTCCTGATATTTATAGAAAAAATGCCATCATAACGATAGATCTGTGTCAAAATTATTATTCAACAAAATTCATCACTGAGTGTACAAAAAATATGCACTGTTACAAAAAATCATCGCAACAAATTATAAAAAAATGCTAGAAAAACGTGGTTAAGAAACACTTTTTCACTGCAATTTGATTTACAATAAAAATTTCCAATAATTTTCACAAAAAAGGGAACAATTACAACAAAAACAACGGACTATTACAACAAGAAATCTATATGTTTGCAAACAATGCAAAGTGGTCAAGAAACAATTAATTATCTACAACTGAGTTACAACAAAAAATCACCAAGTATTTTTTTAAAATCACAAATGATAACATTTTTTTTGTAGCCTGCAGGTCGCTGGCTACAAGCAGAGTGCAACACGGTGGAGCGGGTCTTGGAGCTGATCGTTGAGGAGCTCCATGCACGGAGGGCAGCAGGCTGTATTATCTCTCACTAATTGAGCACTCGTTGATCAGGATGTATTATTATTAGTTAACAGTAAAACTTAACCACCTAGGAGCCTCACAGCCATTTAGCGTCCAGAACCGTCGGATCTTCCCAGTCAGCGCTCCAGATCAACCCACCCATTCCGAACAGCGGCTAAACCTGCTGTACTTCGTCCAACCGCGCGAAATGGGCTAACCCATCGTTACTGGGCTGCTACTCTACTAATTAAACTGGGCTACTCCTGGTTAATCGGGCCGCGAAACGCTCAATAGGGCCGTAATGTTTGACCCCAAAGTGGAATGCGAAAAGTCCAACAATCCAGCCGTACCAGAAATGTCCGTCCCATCCCCTTCCCTGCCGATACCAGCGTAGGGCGAAATTGAGGTGCGCCGCTATTGTCGTCGTCACCGAGAGAGAGACAAGGGCTGGGCTGTGACGCAATCTTCTCCTCGGTCAGCATACCTACTACCTCAGGCCACTCCCTGGTCCCTGGCCCGTTGCTCTGTGCCGGTTGAAGGGAGATGAAGGTGAGAGGATGAGCACCATAGAAGGGGAAGGCGAGCCAAGCTGGAGGACGCCAGAGGCTTTCTCACGCTCCTCCGAGCTCGACATCGAACGGCGGCGGCCCATAGCGACCTTCCCCGGCCGCGGCCAACGCCAAAAGTTGGTCTACGTCCATGGAAAAGCGTACGCGTCCAGGTCCAGCCATGTTCATCGGATCTCTCATCGCCTTGACGCCCAGGTCCAGCCATGCCCTCGCCGCCCACACCATCTCTCAGGTTGTTTAATTTTTATAATTTCCGTTCTCAATTTTCAGGTGCTATATCAGTCTAAGTGTTCATCCTAATTCAGTCAATTTCTTGCGGAATTAGTCGAGGCTGTTTCTAATATGTATTGGTACTAGGTGACTGCCCGTGCGTTGCCACTATTTTTCTGATTTCTTTCTTATAATATATCACATAGAAAATATTGCTAGAATTTAAAGATTCTACTTTCTTTTTAGTAGGAGGCACCATATGTATAGAAAAAAGGGCCCAACAACTTATTTGTTATTAACTTAGATGTACTTTGGATATTCTCGTACAACAAATGTTGTCTTAAGCTTCTTTTGCATGGTTTCTGTATACGAAAATTTAACTGTACGACACATTTTGCGTCTCATGTCACAATTGGATTTATTTTTACCAAGGATCAACAATGATAACTTTATGTATACATTGCCCACCTTTGTTTTTTTAAAGAAAAACTAACATGTACGGCATAATGCTGATATTGGACAAGCTCTGTGGAGTAGTATATTTTAGGCACACCTTTCGGATCAACTTAATTTCCTTTCCTCATCGCACAAAAAATGCAAGTGTACCAAAAGAATGTCAGAAAAGGACGTAAGTGTTATTTTGAAATTCTTTGGACTAATGCATCATATCTTCGCACAACGAACTGTCGAGTGAAAGCGCTAACTCTCGATACAGTTACACCCTCCAGATGTACAGCTTATATTTGACATGTTGGCAACACCATTTTGAGGAACACTGTTAAAATCTTCAGAAGTTTACACAACATTTTTGACATGCCAAACTTCAGATGCACCCGACTTGTTTTGTACTGAGCTCTATCAGACAATGATCTCCTCAACAAGAAGTATTGAAGTTCCAGAAAAAAATCTGATAAGCCAACATCATGAATTGAAATCATTGCACACTGTAGCGAGCTTCAACGAACTGAAATCCAGCGTGCATTGGCTCAACGAAAATTGCAACGGCTACATCAATAGCAATGGTAGTTGCTTCAAAGAAGTAAAACCATACCTGTATCATTAGTAATGGTAGTTTTCGTGTTGACATATAGAAGTGCTTCCTAGTATAACAGACAAGCAGGAACTGAATGCTGTCAAATAAACAATAATCATAAGGACAACTTCTACACTGGAACGATCAATCAATTCAGCAAGCAACATACAGTTTCGAAAAACGTGATGCCATATTCAACAAAGCATTATATTGCGTGCACTGAAAATGAAGATCAATCCATCTATATATCACAGGCGAGCAGAATATCATTGTCTTGTTCATAATCATAAAACTGCCTTTGCACGAATCATTTTTCCTTAGATGCAAATACTAACGACATTAAAATGTATGAAGAGATACGCCCGCAGTTGCACAATCTATTATACTATGTATCTGAAACTAACCGTTCTTCGAAACTCCAAGTTAAAAACTACACATTCACGACGCATGGAGAACACACTCATTCCAATGCAAGCATAAAAAAAGGTTCGAGAGGTGAGGAATAGAATAAATATAGTAAAAGCACAACAATCAGTCAGTTTGATCTGCTAAGTTCAACATCTGAGCTCCAAATATTTTTACGCTACTTCATCTATGCAAGTGATCTGACTCAAAATAAATGATGCTAGTAAGTACTAATAAAAAATGCAGTTCAAAATTTTGAAGAAAATACATGGATTTGGCATTGCACAATTATCATGTATCAAGCAGAGCACTACGCCTTTGGTGCAACAAAATCACGATGGCCATTCCAACGCAGCTGAATATAAAATGTGAAATTCTGAAGAACCAAGGGCAGTGCATCGAAGAAACAGAAAGTGAATTGCTATTCAGACAATGGCGCTGATTGCAATTAACCGGAGCAAATAAGCTTTAAAAAAATGCAAAACAGGGAGAGCACACCATGCACTTGCCCTAATCTGCATGTCCAGGTTCGGCACCAACATCACTAAACTTGACATTCTCAGGCACTTCAGCATCATGAGCAGTCCCTCGGTGGTTGATGATAGATTGATAACAGCCACGTCCGACAGCAAGGTGGTCACCGCAAGGTCGACAATGTCTTCGGCTTTGTCATCCATATCCAAGAATGGCAAGCACAGGCTGCCACCCAAAATATGAGAACTGGAAATAATCTCAAAATCAAAATTTAAAAGAATTCGATCAAAGCCAATCAACAATTCTTGTATAGATGCATTCCTCGAGAAATGGTCTCGAGATGGAACATACAGGCTGAGGCATGCACACCTTCTGAAGAGGAATTCAGAGCTACCTGTTGTACTTCATCCTCCTCTATGCATATCTCTTCAGGTCCATGTCGTCATCAGTCTGAAATTGCGGAAATAATTAAGCATGCAGGAATTAGCTAGAGGGAAGGAGGAACTAATGGAACTCCCTGCAAAATCACATAATACCATTGTCATACTGTCATCTAAACTTGGTTATACAGTCTCGTCATTAGAAACAACCAAGCAAAACAATCCCAGAATAAACTTGATCAGGGTCATCTATACTTGGTCACACTGTTTCAGGCCTGCTACTTCTCCCAAAACCATTCTAATTAATTTGTCAGGAAGTGTCACTCATAGCATCAGTCAGACATTACAATGGATAGTGGCGCTGGTTCTAGTTGATTGATTCCGTTTAGTTCATCGTTACCATCTGCAGAAGATAAGGGGATGGAAATTCAGATACGTTCCCATTAGGATGCACTCAATATAGAGAAGTGGATAAAAAATGCAACCAGTATCGTTCCATCGGCAACAAAGAGGATAGGGACGCACCATTGCCGGAGGCTCAAGTTGCAGCTGGACGGCGATCGCGCCGTGTGTCCGTGTCAGGGGCACACGAGGTCGGCCGACTTTGAATGGAGATGGAAGGATGCATCGGATGGTCCAACAGCAACGAACAGAGGAGGCATGCCAGTCCTCCGCGCACTCAGACACTCCTCCACGCGAGCCCGGCGGCGCTGCTCCGTTAGGCGGCACGACGAGCGACTTGAAGGCGACCGCGTTGGCATTGCTTACAGTAAGGCGACGGGAAAGCGGAGATCGAGCGGCGCACCGGCTCCGGTCAGGCATCTAGGAAGGACAAGGTAATCACGTTGGATCTCTTTGGTCGACAGGAAGTGCAGCAGTGACAATTGGAGGATGTGAGGGAGGGAGGAGGTGGAGGAGCCCGGAGACATGGGACTGCGGGAAGGTGTACATGGGACTGCGGGAGGGTGTACGAGCATAGAAAGAGATTAGGAGGAGCTTGAAGTAGCGGTTCTATGTAGATCGTGGCGTCGTGGGGCGTGTGCTTGGAGCGGTTGTCTCCTCTCTCTTTTTTTCTCTCCGCTGGTTTTCTGTTGTGCTCTCGTGACTGCGCGAAGGCGGCCGAGGAAACCAGCGACAGTGCAGCGTCGAGGAAGGACGTACCATGGACACCACCGCTAGAGCTTTAATATAGTAAAGATTGTGCACCTGAACATTTTTTAGGAACGCCCAGAACAATTGTAATGGCCACCATGCTCTGCGGCTTGCAGCCCCTCTCACCGCTTCTCCCGTGCATGGATTCCCTTATTCTTCGTGGATTTAGGTTCCTTCGACTTGCGGTTGGCAACTTATTAGCATCCTGCTGTGAACTCCACCAGGATCACCCCTGTGCGCTCAAGTCAGGCATTCACCTTCTATTTACTTCAGGCATCTCCTCTGTGAGTCGTCTCTGTACCTTCTCTATGAATTTTTGCAGGCATTTCAGCCCAATTTGATATGTCCAGACATTTACCACCATTTTGCTGTTGGACTTAATATAGTCCCATATTTTCTCACATCCTTTGTTGCTACATGTGTACCAAACTGATTCCTTATCTTTCACTCCTGCATATTTGTCTGTATCATTAACGTTAGTTCTTTTTCTTGAGATGTTAGACACATGACCTTGCTTCAACCGGAGACTTCCTTATAGTGCAAGGCGTCGACAAATTGGTGCAAGATGATTTTCCAAAATTCCTCTGGCCAATTCCTTGTCAGGTCTTTGTTAACCCCTCCCTTTATATTACATTTCATATTCGGACTTGTGTAGTTTTGCTCCCCTCCCCTTCAGATCATTGTTTATTGTACCTTTCATGCAATTTCTTATTTTCACATTCCATGTTTGCAGGTTGAACTGTAAGTATTTTTGCAGGTGAAGTACCAATGAGACTGAGAGGCAGGTTCAGCTTTGAAGGAACAAGCGTTGACATGATGTATGCAATTTTTCGAAATATAAGAAACCTTAGTGTTCTGTCTGATCTTCTCTTTCATCCCCTTCAGATTTTCTCAACACCACTTTGAGATGATTTTTCTTATTTTAGTTAAGTCTATTTAGCCTTCCATCAGTGGTCATAGAATTTACACTATATTATTCTACATGATAGAAATCGACGCATTTTTTGGGTTTACTTACATAAGAAATACCATCCTTAGCAACTTAACCCCTATTAATATTTCTGCATATATTTTTTCGTTCAGTTCTTGTTTCTTTGCCTACTGAGGAAAATTTACCATATTAACTCACAGAAAATAGCTAAAAGTATCAGTTCAATTTTATCATGTGAAGTATTATTCATGGTGGTCTGTGTATATTTTTCCATTCAGTTGGACAATTAAGATTATTGTTTCTTTGCCTATTTAACAAGTTTTAGCATAATGGCCCATATCCAAGAGTATCAAATCAATTTTATTAGGTGAAAACATAGATATTGTTCATGGCGATCTCCACACAAATTACTATGACGACCGAACCAACGACTAGAATGTGCCGAGCCTGAACCACACACGGATGGATCCCACCCTTTTAGTTTGTACTCTATATGAAGATCTGCTCACATTCTGTATTTTAGTAAGGAATGACAAACTTCTACATCATATGATATTGTCCTATTTTCTAAATGAGATGTATTTCTTTGTCAAAGCACATCTTCGGAAACTTTTCCTTGGTAATTTGTAAGTGGCCCTTCTAGATTGAGCACAAGTGTCCTTTGTTTCTGCAATATTTACAAAATTATTCACCAATACTGAATACAGTTTTTTGCTTTCCTCTTACTGTCTATTCTAGCTTCTTTTGAGATCTATGGTCCCCCAACGATTTCCTTGGAAACTAAATAAAGTTCATGATTAACCAATAGATATGTAAATCTATCCATTTAATTTTCAAAATTTGTGTCTATATATTTATAGAAGTCATATTATTCTATCTTTAAAACAGCGGGCGCGGCAACGCGCGCTATCATGGTCTAGTGGATCACTATCTGAGCCCGTGGTTATGCCTATGTTAGGTTTGGTGTGGAGTCTTTTCGCTAGCTGCTTGTAGCCACAGACCTGCGGGCTAACCTCAAGCCCATGGAGATACTTGTACTCTTTGTACAACTTTTTCTTTCTTCTTAATAAAATTCGGCCGATGGCCCTTCGAAGAATGTAGAGAGGGGAATTTTCCAGAATATCTGTAATCAATGGCCAATATTTTATATTTATGAATCAAAACTACTAGCCCGTAAGAATAGTAAATTGCACCTAGGTTCTTTAGAGGGAAAGAAAGGGAAGATGAACTGGAAGATATACAGATAAAAAGGGTTATACCAATATCTAAAGGTATAATAGAGGCACCCTCATGGAGCACCTAGGTAAATTAGATTTAACTAGCCATTGATTTTACCTTCAACAAATCTGAGCCGTACGATTTTTACCGCGGCGGTATAAAAGGTTCATCTAACGGAGCAAACCCTAGCCATCAGCCCCCCAATCCCCTCGCGTGCTTTCTGCTCTCCAATCCCCTCGCCCGGCGGCGCCGCTCCGGCTCCCTAGCCGCCACCCAATAGGCCTGTAGGTGGTCACGGGCCGTCCACGGCGCCGCCAGCCCAGCCCAATTAAAACCTCTAAGCGAACACCCACGATCAGGGAAAAAAACACGATGGGCTTCCGCTATGAGTTCGCTACCGCCGCCACGCCGTTCGATAGGATAAGGTCTTCGAGATCGAGACTTCTCCGCTCTCCCTCGCCTCGGTCACCTTGGACGGGTGGCGCGCTTCCGGCTGGCTCCTCGACGTGCGCGAAGCGGTTGTTGCCGAGGTCGAGGTGGCGGATGGTGCCGCCGCAGGACCCCGCGACGGCGGCGAGGGATTCGGCGCCCGAGAGGCGGTTGTCGGGGCCGGTAGGCGGCGGAGGGCCGGGAGGCGGGGCAGGCCCGCGAGCGAGGAGAGGCGGGCGCCGGCCATCGAGAGCTCCTCCAGGGACGGGAAGCGGCCGAAGAGCGCCGGCGAGGGTAGGCGGCCCGTGGAGGACTTGACGGCGCCGTCGAGGGTTAGGGTCTTGGGCGCGGAGAAGGGGGAGTTGGGCGCGTTCTTCACGGACGCGTTGATGGCGCGCTCCCACGCCGCGTCGTCCTCTCCGGCGGTGGAGCCGGAAGCTCGGAGGCGGAGCGGACAAGTACGGAAAAGGAAGCATGGTTGCTCCGCCCGCGCTGGCTTTTTTCTGGCAGGACGCTGGCGGGTTTAATCGGACTGGCCGGACGCCGGTAAAGATGAGCGTATTGTACGGTCATGTAGCGACAGCCCGTTCAGTTTGTATGGACACAAAAGGGCACTTGGTGGGGCGTCGCTAGCCTGCCCACTTACAGCCTGACCACCCGATCTTC